>NW_021636922.1:0-52649 GCF_004799145.2 Neltuma alba | reverse complement strand
TTTAGAGCCAGATTCAATCTTCAACTAGCTCTTATATTAAACTCAAGATTTCCCTAAGAGGAAAGAAATTTCATTTGAGTTGCCGGTTTATTTTTAGAATTTTTGAACTTCAAAGCATTTCACCTCCCTAAAGTGGACAGATCAGAAGACATGAAGAATCTTTCATTTCTATATGTAGGATCTATAGATATTGATGTATATATAATTATAGGGATCCCACCCCGTAAAATATTCTAAGAAGTTTTAATTATGTGACAAACAAACAACTTATTATTATTTTTTATTTTTTAGACCAGAGAGGTAGCCACCAGACTCCAACTAAATTAATCCATGAAGATTTCATTTGCAAAAAGGACAAATAAACTATTGACCCCTTTAAAAGGCAACCCAACAACCACACCTTGCAATATACAATCATCATCTTCATCTTCATCCTGAGATTCCAAACGAGAAAACCCAGATAGAACCATGAACATCCTCCTCAATGCTCTCCTTTTTCTCATCTCAATCCTGCTCCCCTTTTTCTCATCTCAATCCTCCTCCTTCTCACAAGAACTAAACTCTCATCATCGTCGTCATCAAGAAGAGTCCCTCTTAGTTCACTGGGATTCCCCATCATAGGCCAAAGCTTAGGCCTTCTTCGAGCTATGCAAGCCAATACCACGGAACAATGGTTCCAACGAAGAGTCATCAAGTACAGCCCAATGTCAAAGCTGAACCTATTCAGCAAATCCATGGTGTTCATCTACGGCCAGGCGGCGAACAAGTTTATGTTCTCAGACGACGGGAGCACGGTGGCGAACCAGCAGACGCAGTCCATAAGGATGATATTAGGGGATCCCAACCTACTGGAGCTGTGTTAAGAATATAGTGGGTTCAAGCATTAAACAGCCTGGTAGACCAAAGCCCAAATTGATTAAGCCCAGATAGTTATTTCTAGTATGTTCTATTCATGTTGTACAATAGAAGACACGTGTTATCCTCTCTTGTAAACTAGGGTTTTACCCTTATCTATATAAAGAATAGTAAAAGGCCTTGAACAGTGTGCCTCATTTAAAAACATTCCTATCCATTACAATTTTGTCTTGGTATCAGAGTTGTCTAGTTAATAACCAATGGCTGCTTCCAATGAACCAAGTGAATCACACAATAACCCTAGCTCACCAAACACTACCCTGACCAAGAATGACGAGAGCTCTCTTGTTTCTGCCTCCCTCTTAGCCAAACTCACAGAAAAGAGCAACTCCCTATCACAGCCATGCTCTATCAAGTTGGACAGATTTAATTATTCTCTGTAGGTCACACATGTTCTACCCTTTATCAAGGGTCACAAGCTGGAGGGGCTCATAAATGGAACTAGGCCCTGTCCATCCCAGTTTATTACAGAGGGAGATACAACAAAAATAAATCCAGCTTTCAAGGACTGGGTTGCAGCTGATCAACTCTTGTTTGGATGGCTTCTAAACACAATGACACTAGAGATTTCTACCGAAATGACCTCTGTGTCAACCTCTGCTGGACTGTGGCTTGCTGCAAAGGAGATTGTTGGTGCACAGACCAAGTCACGGCTCCTTCTTCTTCGTTCTGAGCTTCAAAGGACCAGGAAAGGATCTATAAAGATACCTGAATATCTTGCTAAGATGAAGACCTTAGCTGAGCAACTTTCTCTTGCTGGAAGTCCACTGCCTCTATCAGATCTTATTATTCAAGTTCTTGCTAGTCTAGATGGAGATTACAACCCAATAGTTGTCTAGCTTTCAAACCGTGCTGATGAACTAAGCTGGATTGAGCTGCAATCTCAACTTTTCACCTATGAAAGCCGTTTAGAGCAACTTCAACAAATTTCTCAAACTTCTGCTCACTTTGCCAACTATGCTCGGGTTGATGATACATTCTCCTCCAAATCTGATCAAAGCTCCTTTTCCAGAACCAATTGGCATGGAGGTCGAGGAAATAGAGGACGAAGGGGCAGAGGCAGAACTGAATGTGGTCTTGGTAGAAACAACAATAACAACAGCGATGAGGGCCCTCCTAAATGTCAACTCTGTCAAAGGGTTGGTCATATAGTTGAAAATTGTTTTTATCGATTTGACAGATCTTTTGTTCCTTTAGGAAGCAGGAAAATGACCAGAAACACCTACTCTGACTTAGACAGTGCTTATTGGGTCAGTCCTGAAACTGTTAATAATGATGCTTGGTACATGGACAGTAGAGCTACAAGCCACGTGACTAATGATATCAACAAGATTGAAAATATTTCTGATCCTAATGGTAAGATGAACATTATTATTGGTGATGGTTTTAAATTAGGAGTTCAAAAGATAGGTTCCTCAACTATTCAGAATGTTAGTAATTAGAAGGTTAAACTGAATAAAATTCTTTACACTCCAGACATTAAAAAGAATTTGCTCAGTGTGTATCAAGTGGCTCATGATAACAAAGCTGATGTGATTTTTAATACTAGTGGTGTTTCTGTGAAGAACTAGGAAACAGGGCAGATAGTGTTGCAGGGAAAACCAAATAGTGGAGGCATGTTTCGAGTGCTGGACTTAAAGGAAAATGAAAAGAAGAAAGACTTGATCTTAGTGGCAGAAGAAGCTGTTAATTCAGTATCTAGTTTTAAACCCTTTAGTAGAACCTTTTGGCACTGTAGACTTAGTCATCTTAGTGACAAGGTCCCGAATAGAATCATTGTAGAATGTAACTTGAAAGTTTCTCTTAGCAATGAAAATGAACCCAGTTTTTGTGAATCTTGCAAATATGGAAAAATACACTCCCTACCATTTAAAGTATCTACTTCACGTGCATCTAAACCATTAGAATTAATACACACTGATCTATGGGGACCTTCACCACTTCAGTCTATGAATGGTTTTTGCTGCTATATACTATTTGTGGATGATTACAGTAGATACTCCTGGATTTTTACTTTGAAAACTAGAGATGAAGCACTTCATATGTTTATTCAGTTCAAAAATTTTGCCGAAAAACAATTTGAGAGCAAGATTAAGATTGTCCAGAGTGACTGGGGAGGTGAATACAGAAAATTCTATAAGGTTTTACAAGAATCAGGTATTCACTTTAGACACTCATGTCCACATACATCTTCACAGAATGGAAGAGCAGAAAGGAAACACAGACACATTATGGAAATGGGCTTGACTTGCTGGAAATTGTGCCCTAGGGACCAATCATTGTGTTATGAACATCGTTGATTTATGAATTTGTTAATTCTGTTATCATATTATTTGCATGTTTACTGTGATGACTATCCTTGGATAACTCATGATTTTATCCTAAATGTCCCTGGTCGGTCATCTATGTGGGAGCAAAGATGAAATAAGACCAGTATGACTTTGAAGATGTATAGAGATATAAATCAAAGTCATAGGCACATGTAAGAGTACAAGGTGTTAGACCGACCCTCTATGAGAGAGCTGCATGGGTTAAGTCATAAGCTTCTCTCATATACAAACCATGTCACTATGCCCTTTGACCAGAGATCATCATGGATTCCTACATGAGAAACGCTCAGCTTTGACCTAGTCAAAGTCACTTTTGACTGAGTGATCATAAAGACTATGTTTAGGCTTAGTGGTTTTTTCATATGGAGGAATGTGAATGGTCAAGATGGAATTTGTCCCTCACATTCGTAGAGAGATATTACTGGGCCCCTCGATGAGTGAGTCTGAGAAATGTATGGCCATACTATAATGGAAAGGTAGTTCCATTTCTATACTCAGACTACTCAGGGATCGAGAAAGTAACGGTCAGGAATAGGAGGATGACGTTCTCCATGCCTCATCCATGACCAAAATGTCGTGTGACAAAAGGGACGTGATATGGTTGTATGAAAGGTTACATCGTTCATCGATCCTCATATGATTTGGGTAGTCGTGATGTCTTGCTAGAGACCGCTTACGATTTGTGAGTCATTATAGTAAATGGCCCACTGCCAACTTCATATGGGCCTATAGGGTCGCACACAAAATAGCCCAACACGAGCTATGATGTCCAGATTCATTGAATCTAAGATATGTCCAGATTCAATGAATAATCTAGGGTGGACGTGTATATATATATATAAATTCATGTATATATATATTATGATATAAGAGATATTTATAAGATTTGATTTATAAGGATAAATTAAATCTCTATTACTTTTAAATTTGAAATTTAGATTGATATGATATCTTATAATATCTTAAATTTGATTCATTAGAATAAATCAAATATAATTCTGTCATATCTTTATTTTGAATTAAATGAATAGGTGAATTAAATCTGTGGGACGGATTTAATATAAAAACCATATTTATTTAATTAATTTCTTATCAGATTATGCAATATGTGATATTGTATTAATTTCAGAATTAATTTAGGATTAATTCCAAAATCCAATATCCTTAGCGTCCTATATATATTTGATATTAGGAGCTAGGGTTTTGTGCGTGTGAGAGTTCAAAGGGTTTGCAGATAAGAAACGGCCAAAATAGAGACAGTGAGAACAGCTTCTCAAACCCTAGAAGGACAAGAGGCGCTAGCACGTCGTTCATGATTGGACCGCTGTTCGTGTGGATACCGATAGAGGAAGTCGATCTGAGTTGTCGACTTCTCACGATCAAAAGAGAGCATAGGCGTCCCGAACGTCGGAATCCTCGAGCCACCAACGATTCAAATACCGCAGGTAACACCTCTTACTACTTGACTTAAACACAATCGGTAGATCCGGACAAGGGATTGGAAAATTTTAAAGTTATTTTCCATTGCGTGTCTTCCAATTCCTTACATGACTCTCCTAGCATAGGCAAAAATGCCTCTTTTCTATTGGGGGGAAGTATTTCACACTGCCTCTGAATTAATAAATCGACTACCATTTGCTGTGCTGTGTGGAATTTCACCATTTTTTAGACTTACTGGAAAACTTCCAGATTATGAACACCTCAAGATATTTGGCACAGCTTGTTACCCATGTCTTAGGCTGTACAATGAGCACAAATTACAATTTAGAACAATCAAGTGTGTGTTTATTGGTTACAGCAACAATCACAAAGGTTACAAATGCCTAAGCCCAACTGGAAGAGTTTATATATCTAGACATGTGGTTTTTAATGAGCATGACTTTTCTTTTTCTGCAAGCTTTCTAGATAAGAATAAAATACTTGATGAAGAAGTGTATCCCAAGTCTTTCTTCCAATCAGCCCTCTTATCTGTTCCAAGAACAAGCTAATGATTCTCATGAGGAACACTTTAACAAGCCTGTTTCATTTCAAGATGAACCAGTCTCAAGTCCTCTTCCAATTCTAGATCAAATCCCTGCACAAGTTGAACAGAGCAATATTCAGGAATCTGCAACACAGCCTATTAATTCAGCAAGTGAAGATCTGCAGCCTTCATTGACTGTTTCTCTTACACACAGTCAAGAAGAAAGAAACAATCCTATATCAATATCGACACAAGTTAATGACTCTCCAATCAGACATTAGATGGTAACTAGAAGTAAAACTGGAATCTACAAACCCAAACAACCATACATTGGAGCTGTTATGACCAGTGTGGATATCCTAAAAGAACCTGTCAATACCAAAGAAGCCTTGAACTCTATCGAACGGAGACAAGCAATGCAGAATGAATATAAGGCTCTTATGCTGAATCATACCTGGGTCCTAGTTCCCTATGATGGTCGAAGGAAATTGGTGGACTGTAAGTGGGTTTTCAAGTCTAAACCTTTACATGATGGATCTGGTTATAAGCCTAAAGCCAAACTAGTTGCTAAAGGTTTTCAACAAAGACCAGGTTTTTAACAAGCCTGTTTCATTTCAAGATGAACCAGTCTCAAGTCCTCTTCCAATTCTAGATCAAATCCCTACACAAGTTGAACAGAGCAATATTCAGGAATATGCAACACAGCCTATTAATTCAGCAAGTGAAGATCTGCAGCCTTCATTGACTGTTTCTCTTACACACAGTCAAGAAGAAAGAAACAGTCCTATATCAACATTGACACCAGTTAATGACTCTCCAATCAGACATTAGATGGTAACTAGAAGTAAAACTGGAATCTACAAACCCAAACAACCATACATTGGAGCTGTTATGACCAGTGTGGATATCCTAAAAGAACCTGTCAATACCAAAGAATCCTTGAACTCTATCGAACGGAGACAAGCAATGCAGAATGAATATAAGGCTCTTATGCTGAATCATACCTGGGTCCTAGTTCCCTATGATGGTCGAAGGAAATTGGTGGACTGTAAGTGGGTTTTCAAGTCTAAACCTTTACATGATGGATCTGGTTATAAGCCTAAAGCCAAACTAGTTGCTAAAGGTTTTCAACAAAGACCAGGTTTTTAACAAGCCTGTTTCATTTCAAGATGAACCAGTCTCAAGTCCTCTTCCAATTCTAGATCAAATCCCTACACAAGTTGAACAGAGCAATATTCAGGAATATGCAACACAGCCTATTAATTCAGCAAGTGAAGATCTGCAGCCTTCATTGACTGTTTCTCTTACACACAGTCAAGAAGAAAGAAACAGTCCTATATCAACATTGACACCAGTTAATGACTCTCCAATCAGACATTAGATGGTAACTAGAAGTAAAACTGGAATCTACAAACCCAAACAACCATACATTGGAGCTGTTATGACCAGTGTGGATATCCTAAAAGAACCTGTCAATACCAAAGAATCCTTGAACTCTATCGAACGGAGACAAGTAATGCAGAATGAATATAAGGCTCTTATGCTGAATCATACCTGGGTCCTAGTTCCCTATGATGGTCGAAGGAAATTGGTGGACTGTAAGTGGGTTTTCAAGTCTAAACCTTTACATGATGGATCTGGTTATAAGCCTAAAGCCAAACTAGTTGCTAAAGGTTTTCAACAAAGACCAGGAGAAGATTTTGACAAGACTTTCAGTCCTGTTTTGAAGACTTCTACACTGAGGTTTGTTCAGTCTCTAGCTATCACATTTGGCTAGAAAATTAGACAACTAGATATTAATAATGCCTTTCTAAACGGTGAGTTACAAGAACAAGTTCTGATGAAACAACCTAAAGGTTTTATATCCTCTAAGCATCCTAATCATGTATGCTTGTTAAGGAAGGCTCTTTATGGTTTAAAACAAACTCCTAGAGCTTGGTTTGAGAAATTAAGGTTTACACTAAAGAACAGGGGATTTGTTCACTCTAAGTGTGATACCTCTCTGTTTTTCCTGAAACGTCAGGAATGTATCATGTTTGTTCTCATCTATGTGGATGATATAGTGGTTACTGGTAACTCACCAAGGGCTCTTGAATTGTTTATCAAGCAACTCGACTCACATTTTACCCTCAAAGATCTCGGCCAATTACATCATTTTCTAGGAATTGAAGCATACAGAGACGACACTGGCCTATATCTGAAGCAAAGCAAATATATCTTGTCTATCCTGGATAGATTTCATATGACAAATTGTTCTACAGTGCCAACTCCTATAGTAATCAATAGACATTACTCAAAGGACAACGGGATGCCATTCCAAGATCCAATTATGTATAGACAAGCAATTAGGGCTTTGCAGTACCTAACTAACACCAGGCTGGATATCATGTTTGTAGTCAACAAATTAAGTCAATTTTTATCATCATCGACCGTTATTCATTGGCAAGCACTCAAACGGATTTTTTGGTACCTGAAAGGAACCATAAATTTAGCGTTGCACATCAAGCCGAGTACTCATCTCAACTTACAAGGCTTCTCAGATGTCGACTAGGCTGTTTGCCCTGATGAGCGACGCTCGGTCGATGGGTACTGCGTCTTCTTAGGTGACTCCCTAATCTCCTAGTCTGCCAAGAAGCAACATGTAGTGGCGTGGTCTTCGGCTGAATTCAAATATAGAGCTCTGGCTAATTTAGCTACTGAACTCACCTGGTACCAATCCCTCTTCGGTGAGCTTAGAGTTCGACTGAAACAGCCACCGATTGCATGGTGCGATAACTTAAGTGTAGCGGCTTTAGCATCTAATCCGGTTTTTCATGCCCGTTCGAAGCACATAGAACTTGATGTTCATTATCTCAGAGACAGAGTCATCGACTGGCAACTCACAGTCAGATATGTCCCTTCATCTAAGCAACTCGCTGATATCTTCACAAAGGCCTTGTCACATTCTAAGTTCTGGGCTTTTAGAGATGAACTAGGCCTCATTCATTCACCAAGGCCCAGTTTGACAGGGGATGTTAAGAATATAGTGGGCTCAAGCATTAAACAGCCCGGTAGACCAAAGCCCAAATTGATTAAGCCCAGATAGTTATTTCTAGTATGTTCTATTCATGTTGTACAATAGTATACACGTGTTATCCTCTCTTGTAAACTAGGGTTTTACCCTTGTCTATATAAAGAATAGTAAAAGGCCTTGACACAGTGCGCCTCATTTAAAAACATTCCTGTCCATTACAATTTTGTCTAGCTGAACGAAGAAGATCACAAGAGGGTGAGAGGAGCGATAATGCCGTCTTTGAAGGCAGAATCGTTGAAGCGTTATGTGAGGAAGATGGATGAAGAAGTTCAGAGGCGCCTTCAGATGTATTGGTATGGCAAACAGCCAGTTAAGGTGCGTTCTTCTCTGTCACTCTATAGAGAATTTGGGTACTATTTGTTCATTCATGAAGGTTAAAATACTATATTTAAGAGTTTAAATTTAATGAAGACTATACGGTTTTTGTTAACGCAATTTTGTTAAAAATTAAAAATATTAATAAATCTAGAAATTTCAAAATTCTTTATAATAATATTTTAAAACTTCAGTATAAATTTTGCTTCAGTAAACTTAAATTTTTTTAGTAATTTTGTTTTCGCAAAGTCAATTTTTGGTAGAGATTAATGCTTTTCCTGCACCAATTTTTTGTTTACAAAAAGATATTAAACCTTTTAATACTTTTAATGTAATTGTTATTGCCGCCCAATAGCTTGAAGCAAATTTAAGCTAATTGAAAACAAAATCAAACTGTGAGCATGTTATTTTCTTGTGCTTGGAGGTTTTGCCCTTGATGAAGACCTTACATTCAACATAATCTGCTCACTTCTGTTTGGTCTGGAGAGAGGAAAATAGAGAGATCAATTTCTGAACTGCTTTCAAACCATGATCGAAGAAATTTGGTCAATTCCCATTAAATTTCCCTTCACACGCTTCAATCGTAGCTTGAGAAATAGCTCAAAAATCCAGAAAATGTTGGAGGAACTTATGCAAAAGAAGAAGATTGAGTTGGAGAATAAGCAAAATAATGGTTTTCGGGCATACCTAAAGTGTCAAATGATCTCAGATAGCCACACGCAGAGGTCCGGTCACAGTCAGGAACTCGGATCTTTAGTCTTACACAGCAAATACATAATGGGAGGAAGAAATAGAGGAAGCAAGCGAAGCAGAGGCAAAAAAGACAGTTCCCAAAAATTTTTCTTCGTGGTTTATAACTCCCCCCCATGATCAGGAAAAGCTACCTCCATTCACATACGGTTATTGCAACCATTCTTGCTCCCTTTTGTGCAATTTAAATACAAAAAGTGAAAACTACAATTCCCAACCCAGATGTATTGTAATTTGCACTAGAACCCCAAAAAATAAATGGGTTTGGGTCCAATCCACCAAGGGTAGACTGGCCCATTTTCCTACATCTCCCACTCACACTTGGTGGATTCGATGTCATGGGTCTAGTCTCTTTCTCTCCCTTTAATTTCATACCTTGTGCTTTGCCATGACCGCGTGGGCATGACGTCTTCACTCAGGTGCCTGTAGTAGAAATCCCTTTTAAAGGACCAGCACAAGTCACCCTTTCCTTCGTGTAGCTTGAATTTTAAAGTTATGCCTTATATGTCCTAGATTTACCCATATACACTTTTTCACGGTAAATCTAATCCCTTTCGAGTTAATGTTTGACTTATATTACCTTCCTCGTATAACTAGTATCCACACTTAAGACAACAAAATGTCATAAGGGACATGTCACAAACACTAGCATATGTGTGTATATTGCAGTTAATCCTCTCTTTCACCCAAATATTACTTTGATATGGATCAATCGCTTTCCCAGCATAATACCTTAGATCGCATTTATCATGACCATAGGATACATGCCAAAGTAGCAGTCATTGAAACATATCTTCATGATATTGTCAAAGTCAAAGGACACCAACACGAGGGAAATTCCTCCCTGGGACTCACACAGCAATGAAGCAGGGATCTTTTACTTGCTTTCCTTTCGCGGTTCTCTCAGCACATGTGGTATGAAACACATGTTACGGTGTTACTCTTTCACTATAAGAGCGTATGTCATTTTGGACTTATCATTAACACCATACAGACTTAAGTCTAGACACACTCAGTATCTAAACCCAAATTCTTCAACTCTACTCATATCTACGACATCGACATTGAAGAGTTTGTTATCTGGCTACAGCTATTATGGAAGTGGGATTCCAAACTTCAATCCAACTTTATCAATGTGGATCTCATCTTGACTTGCTACACTTTAGTCAAGGCGACATAAATTTTGTGTTTCTTCCCTACCATATCAGCATTCTTTGTTGCTTTACTGGTGAACACAAATGTCTTATCTTTGCTCACTCCACCTGAGTGTCAAAGGCGGTCGCCCATGTGAGAGAGCCAACCTTTTAGCCTGTACGACATACTAGACATTATATACTTTCGGGCAGACACATAAAGTGATAACAGAAAAATATAATTTCATTTATGAGGTTTGCAAATTACACTTCACGCACGCTAAGGGCTTGCACATGTTCTTTAAAAACTTTTTTACCTATTGGCTTTGTCAGAGGATCTGCTACCATACATTTGGTTGAAATGTATTGTATAGTAACAATCTTTTGTGCTATATAATCTCTAACAAAATTATATTTGATGTCAAAATGCTTGGTTTTACTGTGATACTTAGGATCTTTAGTATAGGCTATGGTTGCAGTATTGTCACAGTATACTATCACCGGATTGGTACTCTTGTTTCTAAATCCAAGGTGTTCTATAAATCTCTTCGCCCATAAAGCCTCTTGCACTGCTGCGGTACATGCCACAAACTCAGCTTCTATTGAATGTAAGGCAATGCACGTTTGCTTCTTGCTACTCCAACATATGGCGCCATTATTGAGCAAGAAGGTATAACCTGAAGTTGACCTTCGTTCTTCTTCATCTCTGCCTACATCAGCATCGGAGTACCCAACAAGGCACAGATCACCTCCTTCGTAGCATAATGTATAATTAGAAGTTCCCTTTAAGTATCTCAAGATCCTCTTCACTGCTTTCCAATGCTTTTCACTGGGGTTAGACTGGAATTTGCTTACTAGTCCCACTACATGACAGATATCTAGTCTTGTACACATCATTGTGTACATCAGACTACCGACAACTAGCATATGGAACTCTTTCCATCTTCTTTTTGTCAGACTCGATTTTGGGACACATTTCAGGACTCAAGGCCACTCCAGTAGCAACCGGGGTACTCATGGGATTGCAGTCTTTCATGTTAAATCGCTCAAGAATCTTGTTGATATAATTCTCTTGTGAAAGAGAGAGGATTCGTTTTGAATAATTTCTTTGGATCTTAACTCCAAGTATATACTCTGCTTCGCCTATATCTTTCATCTCAAAATTCGATGAAAGCCATTCTTTAATAGCCATCACAGAATCTAGATTATTTCCGGCCAATAGTATATCATCTACATATAAGGATAATATAACAAAATTATCCTCAAACCGCTTAATGTTGACACAGTGGTCTTCCTTTATCATCTGGAAGTCATATGAGATTATTGCTTTGTGAAACCTCAAATACCACTGTTTAGATGATTGTTTCAATCCATAAATGGATCTTTACAAACTTTATTCTCCTTTCCTTTTTCAATAAAACCTAACAATTGTTCCATATGGATTTCTTCATCTAGATCACCATTCAAGAATATGGTTTTTACATCCATCTGATATAATTCCAGGTCCAAACTATATATTATTACTAGAATAAGTCTAATAGAGTTGAAACACACAACAGGTGAGAACGTATCTTCATAATCTATGCATTCCTGTCGTGTGTATCCCTTTGCCACTAATCGAGCCTTATATTTGTCAATTGATCCATCCACTTTTCTTTTAATCTTGAGAACCCACTTGTTCCCAATGGCTTTATGCCCTTTCGGAAGATCAACTAACACCCAAACTTTGTTCTTTTTCATTGAGTCCATTTCTTATTCCATCGCTTTCATCCATTCCTCCTTGGCAGGACTTGACAAGACTTCTTGTACAGAACAGGGCTCATCATCCCCTCCTAGAGTAACTAAGAAAGATTTGCCTTCAATTTGAAAGCGCCTTTTGGGAACACTTTCCCTGTTACTCCTTCTGACGGGAGCTATTTGTTTTTCTTTCTTTCTTTGTTCAGGTCCTGGTGTTAACCTTTCTTGGCTCCCACTTAGATTGATACACCTAGAAGATTCTGGTTTGTCAATCTGTTCTGCACTGTCTTGTTCCTGTGTCTCATATAGAGAAACAGTACGGTCAACATCTCTTCTATTAGGAAATTCAGTCTCAATGAATGTTGCATCCCTTGATTCTATTTCAGTCACCATTCCATCTTCTTTTTCACCTATAAAAACGTATCCCTTTGATTGTTCAGAATACCTTATGAAGATACATTTCTTTCCTCTAGGACCCAATTTCCCATACTTATGGGAACCGTCATGGATATACGTCGCTGACCCTGAGGGTCTTAGGATGCTCAAATCTGGTTTACGTTTTGTCTACAACTCGTAGGGTGTGGAAGTAACCGATTTTGAGGGCACACGATAAAGTATGAAGGTTGCCGTTAACAAAGCATCATCCCAATATGAAATTGGCAGCTTTGCTTGAGCCATCATAGACTTAACCATGTCCAAAAGAGTTCTATTTCTTCTTTCAGCAACTCCATTTTGTTGTGGAGTGCCAAGGATAGTCAGTTGTCTAATTATCCCTTTCTTTCACAAAGCTGTTTGAACTGTTTAGATAAATATTCACAACCTCGATCAGTATGTAATGCTTTAATTTTATTGTCCATTTGATTCTCTACCTCGTTTATGTATCATCTAAAGCATTCAAGAGCTTCATACTTATGTGAGATTAAATAGACATGACCATAAAGTGAAAAATCGTCAATAAAGGTAATAAAATACCAAGCTTCGTGTTTCGCCCTCACACTCATTGGACCGCATATGTCGGAATGAATTAATTGTAATGGATTTTTAGTCCTTGTTCCCTTACCGAAAGGTTTTCTTGTTGTCTTACCAGCTAGACAATTTTCACATAGGGACATTTCTATATTCAGAATGGCACCTAACAACCCTTTTTTGGCTAATTTAATCATTCTATTTTGATTAATATGTCCTAGTCTAGCATGCCAGGTGTTTATGTCAACATTACTCGAAGAAATAGTAAAGCATTCATTACTATTAAAATCACTAATAATATCCAAAATAAAGAACTTTTTTTTTGTGAAAAAAAAATAAAGAACTTTTTAAACAAGAAAGATGAACCATAAAGGACTGAGTTGCTTAAAATGTCTGCAACTTTACCATGAAAGTTTACATCAAACCTAAACTCTAAAAGACATAAAACAGAAACCAAGTTCTGTCAGATGTCAGGAGCGTAAAGTACATCATGGAGTATCAAGGTCTTCCCACCACGCAAAGTAAATTTGCAAGTGCCCAAACCTCTAACCTCGATCCTCGTGTTGTTCCCAATGTATAGCCACTTGCTTTGATATGGCAACCAACGGTACTCGATAAAGGATCCTCGATCCCTGGTTACATGGTCTGTGGAGCCTGAGTCTATAATCCAAGAAGAAGAAACAGGTTCTACTAGAAAAACAGTACTAGAAACATATGAAACATGTCAATTCACATAATCCACTGATACCTTTTCACTCTCAGCCTGTTTTGAACAGTCATGTGTGAAATGGCCCATTCTCTGACGAGCGAAGCATTTGACCTTCTTAGGTCTAACTTCTTCTTCCCACCTTTCTTTCCTTCTTCTTGAATTACTTCTTTCCCTTTTTGGGTTGAGGACCACCCTTCTTTCCTTTCTTTTGGAACTTCTTGCCCTTCTTAGAGTCAGGCCTTAATTGGGAAGTGCCAGCATCCTCAGTGTAATAAGCTTGTCCAAAGGTCTTTTAAGTCTCTAAGCGTTCATCCTCTAACTCCAAGTGCTTGGCTACATTGTTAAAAGTAACGATGTTTTCATTATGGGTCAGATTAACCTTCATATGCTCCCAACTAGCAGGGAGCGATCTGATAACAGCTTGTACTTTCTGCTCATCAGACAAAACATGTCCAGCTTCCTTTAGTTCCCTGGTCATGTTGGCCATCTCTCTCAGATGTTGCTTCATAGGATTGTTTGGCTTAAGTTTGTAGGTATCAAACTTAATCATTAACCTCCTAAGTTTAGTGGTAGAAGTACCACCAAACTTGTCTTTCAACGCTATCCACATAGCTTGTGCAGTTTTGTGCCTCTCAAACTCGCAGGTTATGTCATCAGTCATTGTACTCAGAAGCGTGATTCTTGCTATGTTGTTTTTCTTCTTCCAAACTTGGTAAGCCTCTTGGTCTCTCCTATGTTGGGTCGTATTCTTAGCCTCAGGTTCGACCATTGCAGTGGTTAAAGGTTCAATAGCATCTTGTTCCTCCAAGATGTATTGGACCTTTCGGTGCCATATGTCCCAGTTATCCCCATTAAGCTTTTCCCCTTTATTAAGCTCAGCAATTATGGTCTTGGTTGCCATTTTCAATTCTGTGACAAATTTATTCCACATTATTCTACATTCTCTCTAAAGGAGAGACGTACCATAGAATATTTCAGTTATATAGTACAGCAAAGTATACAATGTCATGTACTTATAATGTTCCTGATCAGAAAATAATAACACTACAAGATCCATGATTAAGAGCATACGTTTGTACCTCCCATCACACAGATACAGGCAATAATCATTATGTCCTATCAAGAATTCTATATAAGCACTTCAAAAATTGTGACTCTTAAAAGTCTTATCTTCTAAAAGCTCCCACTTATAAAAAGTATACAAACATTATTCAGAAATAATCATATAACAATAATTTAATTAATTTCATTAAAGGAAGTAACACACTTAGTCTGTTTATAATGCATAAAACCAAAAACTTAATATAACAAACATTAATAAAGTGAATACAAATATTACATCATTTGTATGAACATAAAGGTAATCAAGCATTGCTTTCCTCAGTTTCCTAAGTTTGTACGTTTCGGTCATAAAGGAGGATACTAAATCTATAGCCCAAATCCAGTAAGACTTCCTTATGGGTTTTCCTTTAGATCCGCCTTTAACCCTTATTGCTCTTATGTATTCCATTATGACTTTAAGGTAGAATTCGGTATTCTTCTCATCGGTCATATATTGGATGTAACTGGCGAGCACGACATTAATGCCTTTTATGTTTGTCAATTTGGCCGTATCTCTTTCAACTATACTTATAGCTAAAGCAGGGGTACAGGGTTGATTCATCTCTTCTCCTTCCTCAACTTCGGTTTGATCAGGAAGACCAAGTGAATCATTAAAGACCAAGTGAGGTTTGGCACAGAGGGGTTCAATGGGGAATAAAGATTCTGACTCAGGTCCAGAATCCGTTAACTCCTTCGGGTCTTCTTGAGGAACCTCTTCTAGGTCCTCCTCAGGATTCTCATCCTCTGGTTCATATTCTGGAACTCCATCATCTATGTATGAGTATTCTAATGAACCATGTTCGATATTTTCAGTGCTACTAGAAGCCTCTTGCTTCATTTTCACCTAAAACAAAATAATATAAATTATTTTGAATATTCTAGAATTTTTTTCTCATGAAAATACCAGAAAATGCACTGAAAATACTCACAAATGAAGATCTTGATTTTAGGGATTTTTAGAGACAAACCGCACCTCAAACAGAGGTCCCACGCACCTACACATGCCCTTAGGAGGATAAAGTCTATGAAAATAAAAAAAAAATTTTAAGTCCTACTCGCATAGTTGGCGCGTGCAATCCACGCGCTGTCATGACTCGTCGGCGGCCTCCATGTGCCACCATATCTTAGGTGGTAGTGTCCACATGTTGAAGGGGTGTGCCACGTGGCAGCACGCGCCACGTGGCAGTTCTGGACCAAAAAAAAAATATAATTATTTTTTATTTTTGTTTTATTTTTATTTTTTCTTAAGGAATCAGGTTGGGCCTAGTCTGGTCCTATCCGGATTTGGACAAAGCTAGCCTAACCATCTCACCCCCTCTTTTTTTTAGGGCGATGCCAAAAAGGTGTCGTTTGGAGGTTGGAGGTTGTCTTTAACCTCCAACCAGGTTTGACCGACCTGGATTCCTTTCCGGGTCGGGTTTATCAGACCAGGAACATTCTCTCCCCCATATCTCCTCTGTTCGACATCCGTTCTTCACGTTCTTGGTGTCATTTTCTTCGTTTTTCTGAGCTCTACACAATGGCATAATTTTTCAAGCCTAAAAACTTCATTTTCCAGACACTTAAAAACAAAAACTTTAACTATTCAAAAACAGGTCTTACAAATGATGAGTTTCATGCTTCCAAACCTATGTTTTTACCGTTTTTTGGATGTTTTCGATTGTTTTTGGTCATCTCCCATACAAAATAGTAACATACAATAGTTGGAGACAAAAATTTATAATAACTAACGGTCATTGAAGCAATAGGAAACTCAAAATAACACAAAATCATCTAAATACACCATAGACAATCATCATACTGAGTATAAAGAGGGGATTTGCGTAATATTTGAGAACAAATCACTTAAGATGGATTGGAATGCCAAACCATGAGGCACATAAAAAAACAAAAACACAGAGAAAGAAGTTGAACAAGGCAACGGAAAAATAAACCAGTCTCTGCTGCCAATAATGGTTTTCGGGCGTACTTGAAGTGTCGAATGATCTTAGATAGCCACACGCAGAGGTCCGGTCACAGTCAGGAACTCGGATCTTCGGTCTTACACAACAAATACACAATGGGAGGAAGAAACAGAGGAAGCAAGCGAAGCAGAGGCGAAAAAGACAGTTCCCAAAAATTTTTCTTCGTGGTTTTTTAACCCCCCCCCCACGATTAGGAAAAACTACCTCCACTCACATACGGTTATTACAACCGTTCCCACTCCCTTCTATGCAATTTAAATGCAAAAAGTGAAAACTACAATTCCCGACCCGGATGTATTGTAATTTGCACCAGAACCCCAAAAAATAAATGGTTTTGGGTCCAATCCACCAAGGGTGGATTGGCCCATTTTCCTACACAAAATAACATTGCCCCTCCACAACAAGACCTCATTACTAGCTTGCTTTGCATGCGTGATGAAGAAGGAAAAAAATGATCACTAAGAAGGAGGTCATTCAAAATGCCATGCTTATTATGGTCACTGGACATGACACTTCAGCTATTCTTATCACTTTCCTTGTTCGTCTTTTAGCTAATGAACCTGCTATTTTTGAAGTAGTCCTTCAAGGTATGCACAAATTTTTGCACGTTAATAGTTAGTTTTTTTATCCCCTTTTATTGAAGTAGCGTGCAAGCTTTTAACTTGAAATGATTGTTTAATTAGTATGACATTGAAGTTTCTATAATATATATATCCACTGGGTATGCACCGGAAAATTTGACATTTTAATTTACAAAAATCCAAATGGTCAGTTAAACTTGTAACATCCTAAATTAGTCATAATGACTAAATTGGAATTTTGAAATATTGGTGCATTTACAATGTTGCTTATTTTTTATAAAAAAAAATCTCAAGCCACCCTCACTAGCTGGCTAGTCGTCGGAGCTCCGACGCCAATGGCTGGCATCAGAGTTTAGGTAGCCACCAATCTCTGGAGCTTTGGACGATGGCCAACGACCAATTATTAGAGTTTCAGTAACCGGCAACTATTTTTGAAATTTTTTCAACTTTCATGATGTGATTAACAACTCTTGTACTAATATTCACAGCTTCATTAACATTCACATGTTTTTCAGGTCTTTAAACTGAAAATTTTTTAATATTCATAACATGATTAATAATTCTTGTAATTAATGATATTCACAACACTATTAACCCTATTAATCATGTATTTTTCAACTTTTTATAAACTAGGATTTTTTGTTTCAACTTTCATAACGTGATTAGCAACTCTTGGAACGATATTCACAATTTCATTAACAATATTAACCACATTTTAGGTTTTTAAAATAGACATTTTTTTTAGTATTTATAATATCATTAACAACTCTTGTAACTATATTCACAACTCCATTAATGTCATTAGCCATGTATTTTTTAGGTTTCTATAAACTGGGTTTTTTTAACTTTTATAACATGATTAACATTCTTATAATGACATTTACAACTTGATTGACACTTTTAACCACATGTTTTTTGTGTTATTAAAGTTGAAAAATTTTTTATTTAAACCTGAAAAATGTGTAGTGAATAGCATTGATGGAGTTGTGAATATCATCGCTAGTGTTATTAATTATTTTATGAATGTTAAAAAAATATAGCTTAAAAACGTAAAAAACATGTTATTAATAGCGTTAATAAAATTGTGAATATTATTACTAAAGTTGTTAATCACGTTATGAAAGTTGAAAAATCCTAAAAGTCCTTGCCATAACTAGAAATTTGGCGACTTGTCATTGATAGTTTGTCGGAGCTCCAATGATTGACGACCACCTAAACTCTGGTGTTAGAGGCTGGCTGGTAGGTGAAAGTGGCTTGAGGATTTTTTAAAAAAAAAATTTAAAGGGCAACATTGTAAATTCACTAACATTTCAAAATTTCAATTTAGTTATTGTCACTAATTAGAAATTTTGCATGTTTAAGTGACCATTTGGGTTTTGCAAATTCAAGTGTCATTTTATTGGAATCTTCCCTATGTCATATCTTAATACTACCCATTTTCTATTTTATGTTTAGTTCGTATTTCAAGGGAAAAAAGAGTTTTGTTATTAGGGAAAATGGTGTGGTGTGAGGACAGTTTGGATCATTTAAGTACTCTTCATATAAAGATAAAAAAAAAATTAGGAAGTGATTTCCCTTGGATAATCTGAATTGGATGTTTGAACTCTCTCTCTCTCTCTCTCTCTGCCTATGTGTAGGCATGTTTTACTACAGAAATGCTAAAATTTGACAGTTATTTTATCCTATAAATGACGGTTTTGAACTCTCATTTATAGGGACACTATTTAACCATCACATAAGCTCACAAAAATATGACAGTTAAATGGTACGCATCAAATTAGTTTTATTGAAATTTGGTTTTCTGATCTGGGAAGGAAAAATTTTGGTAAAGATTGATTGTTCTATATATATCTAAGGCGTATTTATATGGTTAATACAATAATTTGATATTGACCCAGCTCATTTGAATTAAATGTTGGGGAGTTTTCCCTTTTTAATGTTAGGCTTTCAAACTGAAATGCATTTCTTTACACATATACCTTAAAATCAAACATACACCTTAAATTATTGAGGATTTTCTTATGATAGAACAAGAAGAGATCGCAAAAAGCAAGCTCTCAAGTGAGTCTCTTACATGGGAAGACCTTAACAAGATAAAGTATACTTGGAGAGTTGTGAATAAAACTTTTAGGATGTTCCCTCCACTCTTTGGCGGCTTCAGAAAGGCTGTTAATGATATTGAGTATGGAGGACATATTATTCCCAAAGGATGGCAAGTAAGTGAAAACATTTTATTTGTTCATATATATGTTCAATCGTAAAAAAGGGAAAATAACTGGAGGTTAATGTTGCATTTCAGAGATCTTATTTTTGGGACTTCTGCATCCAGGGGCTTAGTAGCCTACCTATTTTGGGCTACTCCCACGACTCCTAGGCCTAAAAATTAGGATGTGATAGAGGAAGTGTATGTTGAACTACCACCTGGTTTTGAAGATCCAAAAAAGCTTAAACAAGCTCCTAAAGGTTGGTATAAACATTTAGCAACTTCCTAATGGGAAAAAGCTTTGAAAGACGCAAAGTGGACACAACTCTTTTTATTAAAAGAATTAAAAAGAATATGTTAATTGTTCAACTTTAACAATATTATTTTTGGAGTTATTAATAAAGATCTTTATCAAGAGTTTGCTAAGATTATGCAGGGAGAATTCAAAATGTCCATGACGGGAGAACTCAACTTCTTCCTAGGATTAGAAATCAAGCAAAGAAAGAATGGGATATTCATATCTCAGACTAAATATCTCAAGGAACTCTTGAAGAAGTATGGTCCTGATCAAGCAAAAGGTGCAAACACACCAATGAGCTCAACTATAGCTCTAGATTCTAACCAGAAGAGTAAAGATATGAATATAACAAGATATAGAGGAATGATCGAATCATTACTTTATCTCACCACGAGTAGACCAGACATATAGTCTAGTGTAGGAATGTGTGCAAAGTATCAATCTACTCCAAAAGAATCATATGAAGAAACTGTTAAAAGGATACTCAAATATCTCACAGGTTCACCCGTGCTTGGGATTTGGTATCTAAAAAGAGCAGTAGGATATCTATTGGCATACTCAGATGCTGACTGTAAAGGGTACAAGACTAATATGAAAATTACGAGTAGACAAAGTCAGTTTCTTGGAGGTAGCCTAGTCTCATGGTTTAGTGAGAAGCAAAATATAGTAGCTATTTCATTTATGAAATCTCATGATATGGCCATAGCTAGTTGTTGTACCCGAGTGTTATAGCTAAACAACAACTACAAGACTTGGGGCATCAATCTCAAAGAAATTCTAACTTTTTATGATAACACAAACACGATAAGTTCTTAAAGAATCTAGTTCATCATGCCTGAACCAAACATATCGATATTCAACATCTTTTCATTCGGGGTCATGTGTTAAAGAAAGATGTAAAGGTTGTCTTGATTTCTACATATTTTTAACTTGCTAATATCTTCACAAAGCCTCTTGTACAACAACAATTCATGTGCATAAGAAGGGAATTAGGAATGGTAAATGTAACAGCTTAGCTTTAGACCATATATGCAGCTAAAACATGTCAATTGGAACCACATTTGCATAATATTAAACTTAAGAAACCATATTTTGAAAAATCACTTTCTTAGGTTAGTATTCATTTAGCAACCCTGAAATTTTTACCAAATTTAAAAATTCATAACTAAATCCAATAAGATTAAAATAAGCAAGTTCCATATTCTATTTGAAGCTCATTCATCTCTTTATATGGAAAAAATACTCATAGGTCAATTACTTATTCCATTCAGGCTCTATTTTGTTCCCAAAAATCACTATTTATTGGTCAAATTTTTTTATATCTTTTTTACCATAACTTCAAAAATTCATAAATATTCCTAAAAAAATTCAATTTAGGTGTTCTACCATTTCATTTGAAGCTTATGATGTAAACTTTAGGTCCACTAAATTTCACAATCAAATTCCATCATTTGGTCATAAAAATTGTAGCCTCAAAGTTAGGATCTTTCAAGCATTTTTATCACTTTCAATTGCTTTAACTTGCAAAATCCAACTCCCAAACTTCCATTTTTACACAAACCATTCTGACCATCCCATATCATGCATCATAATTCCTCTTAAAGGTAGGAGCAACAATCTATACAAGCATTTAACATAATATACATAATATTTCATAAATCCATTCAACTCTTAATTACATAACACATGAAAATGCATAACATTTTCTGTAAGTTCCTTCTTAAGCATCCACATTCTTCCCTTTCTCCCTTGATAAGCCAATCCCTAGTAGTCTCAGTTATATACAAGGGGTCAGATTTCAAACAAATCTCAGTAGCAACGAACAACAATTATAGCATCAATAATGCAAGATTAGTTCATGCTATATGCAATCAACATTCCCACATGTTTACTTGCATTTTCATTCCATGGAAAGGAAGCATACAATCATTCTATTAACAATTCAACTATACACATTTCCAAGGTATAAATGCAAGGAGTTAAAAACATATCATCATACATAACTCAACCACGTCATGGCATAGCATACATAGCAAAAACAACCAATACAATTCAATACTAAAATTGTAAGTTCTTGCTATCTCTTAACAAGCTTTGCTCCTTGATTCCCTTTGCTCATTCTTGAGCCTCCTCTTGCTCAAATTCAATGCCTAACAATTACATAACAAGGGTATTTGAAATTAACAATTCCATTAAACATTTTGTCACATCCTGATAATTTTAACCCTGAAATAAGAGAAATAAAATAGACTGAGGGTTAGGTGACATAGAAGGGACATAGATGACATGACTTTTAGATTGAAACTCAGGCAGGTCCAAACTAATATTTTAAAATATCATATAAAGAAAGGTCTGGTGAGGAAGCTAGGATAGAAATTCCCAAAAATTCCCAAAAAATCATAAAAAATAGAATTAAGAGTCTAGAATAGTATTTGAGGCCTCAGAGGTATTAATAGGAGGAAAATAATTTACTATAAAATGTTCTGTATTTTTAGAAATTTTTGGCTACAGTAAGAAATTTTTGTTTTGTAATTTAAAATATCTAGAGGCCTCAATAATTTTGAGAAAAATAAGAGAAAATTTTTGAGATTTTATTATAATTTATAAAATTGTTTCTAACATCGGAAGGCAAATAGGTTAGCTTTAATAATATTTCAAGCTTAATTTTTGTTGGTAGAATACCAATTCTGAAAGAATTGGAATTTAAGGAAATATAGGGTGAAATAAATTCTGAAAAAAAAATCATGGAACTTCCTTACATTAAAAGGAGGTTATTGGCATATTGAGATGAATTTTTAGAGACACTGGATTACACAGGATATAAGGAAAATTCATTCGACCAAGCACAAGTACTTAGGGGAATGACAGGATACTTGGGGATATGGATTGTTTCCCTAGTTTTTTTGGCTATTTTCATGCCATTTTAGCCTTGAAATAGAGGAGAGAATTAAAGAAAAATAAAACAAAATATTGCTTCTAGAAGATGATTAATCAAGGGATTAAGGAGGTTAACCTAGGATTAAGCTAATTAATCTTAGATGACATAACCTCATGACATCACTGTATCATATGGCAAGATCACAAGCCTCCTGGCCTAGAATTTGTCTATGTGGTATGGAGCGAAAAATAAAAGGTCAAGATTTAGCCATACACCCCTTGTAATTTCATGAAACTCAAAGAGTTAAGAGTTAATTGAAACACTATAAATACTCCTTCTTCCCCTTCACATTTTGGCCAAGAGGAGTACTTGAGGAGACTTGAGGAGGGAATGTTTTATTCTTAAATTATAAGAAAGAGAAAGAAAATTTTAGTGAGAGAAAGCTCCAGCAAAATTAAGCTACCATTAAGACAAGCTTCCATTCCCTTTGTGAATTATTTAGCTATGATTAGGACTTGTGAATTCAAATTATTTGGGACTATTTTGAGATGATTTTCACGAAGGTACGGTGGCTTTTCCTTAAGGGGAAATGCTGCCCAAATTTTTGAAAAAAATAGGAAAGGATAGCTAGGAAATTGGAACAATGTGTAAGTAATAGAAAAGAGTTTAAACTGATGATTATGTTGATTTTTGGAAGAAAATCCAACCCCCTAATTATATATATATGCACATTTCGGCCAAAGTGAAAAATAAGGGTAATTTGATTCAAATTGAATTGATGCTTCCATTATGTTTAAATGATAAAATGGTATAAGAAAATACCAAGAAAGGATGTTGGGAAGTATTAGAATTGGAAATAGAATTTTTGAAGCTTCCAACCCTATAATTCAATCAAGTATAGTTTCTTTAGGAAAGGATTGGATTTTGATAAATCTATGTTGAAATATGAAATCTACATGGAATTATGTAGAAAAAGGCCAAAGGATTCAATAAATCAAAGTTAGAAACAGTAACACAAAAATCAAAAGATAAGGGTTAAGGGTATGTTGATAATTTAAATTGGATAAGTTAGTAATGTATGATGCCATATTGTTTTTCCAATAGGATTTGCATCAAAGGAGAAAGAGAATTAGCAAGGAAGGAACTTGAAGGAAAAAGGTTGAACTTATCAAGAGGTAGAAAGCATTTACAATTTCTCTGTTGACTTGCATTGTATAGTGGCTATGTGTATGTTATGTTTTGCTATGCCATGATGTGGTTGAAATGATTATGTGATGATATGTTTAACTCCATGCATAAAATGCCTCGGCTATATGCAATGTTGAGTTTGATGATTGAGAAAGCATGTTATTACCTTTCCATGGCATGTGCATTTAGAAGAAGCATGAAATGACTAGTGACATGTAGCATATTATACTTTGCTTGTTAACATTTTAATTGTGATGCTTTGCCACCAAGATTTCTTGAAATCTTACCCCTGATGTTCAAACAGACCATTTATTGTCTACTACTTCAAGGAAGAAAGGAAAGGAGGTGGCTATGACATAAAGGAATTCCATATTTTGTAATATTATATGGCTTTGAACCTTTCTCTTGAAATATGTGAAGTTTTGTAACGTGACTTATATGAATGACCTTATGGGATATTTTGATGTATATGTGTATTAAAACATGCTATAACATCTAATTTCATAAGTAAATGGTCAGTATGAGAAGCTATGGTCTTAATCTACAGAGTTAAAGTGATTAGGGGACAAAAATAACCTTAAAATGACCAATTTTTTGCTACATAAAATTCTGGTCAAATAGTTGAGTTTATTCACAAGATTTGGTTTCCAATTAGAGCTCATTTTTAGCTTTCAAATGAGTAGTGTTTCATCTAGTTTGGATATTTACACATAAAGTTATACCTATCTAAATTTAGGCAAAAATATTGAAAAATAGAAAATGACCAAACAAACTGTAACTATTTGGTTTAAAACTGGTCTTGAATTTTTAAAGTAATTGTCCAGTGACTATTTTTTCTAAAATGAGAATCTAGAAAACTTCAAATAAAACTTGACCACTTCATTTCAATTTTTGTAGAATTAGTTATGATTTTTCAAAATTTGACCTATTTTAAGATTACAAGTGAATAGTAACCTGTCACACCTTCCTTTTGACCATATTATATCTCAAATAAAACCATTTGGAACCACTTCTTATGGCCTTAAGTTAGAAAATTTAAAAATTTAAAAATCATCAAATTCGATAGTTCCAAGTTCCAAATTTTGAAAATTCATCAAATTCTATTTGAATAATCCTAAGCCAAGACCAAATTTTGAAAAATCATAACTAATTCTAGAAAGATCAAAATAAGGTAGTTCTAAGTTCTATTTAAAGCTCTTAACATGACCTTCAGAGGAAAAATACCTTTTGATACCAAACCATTGTCAATCATAACCAAAATTAATGCAAAGTAGCACTATTCATATGGTAAATTTCTAATTTTCTAAAATTTATGCCTAACTTCGGATAGCCATAACTTTCTGTACAAAACTCTAATTTTGATGAACTACCACTTGTTTTAAAGATAAAAATATGATTTATTCATTTGCCAAGTTTTAGTCCAAAACTCATCCATTAGACTAGAATCACGTTGGTATGAAATTGAGACACTTTTAGGGTTATGTTATCCCTTTTTCATGTTTTTCTTGGGTTTTTCTCTTCTTTTAACTTCATGGGATTATTCCATTCAAAAACCACATATTCAAGCATTATAATCCCAATCCATTACATCCATCTAGATCAACATTACAAATATCCAAACTTCAAACATAATCATTACAAGTTTACATAACAAAGTTCACATTAAAAAAATCATTAACATTGTCAACTTCTACCTAACATGATCTCCTTGCCCTTCTCCTTGGGAGTTCCAACTCCCAGATAGTTGATTAATTAAACATGAATAGAGTAAGGTTTTAGAAAAATCCGAGTGGCAAGAACTACAATATTCATGCTAAATATGCAATGCAAGAATGCCATATGTTACTAACTACACATCATGCATTCTAACATGCTTTATGCCATGGAAAGGGAGCATGTACACGTACCATTCAATCACTCAACATTGCATAAAGCTAAGGAAAATTATGCATAGAGTTAATCACATTATCATCCCTCTAGCTCTACCACATCATGGCATAGAAAATCAAGCAACACATAGCAAAAACAAGCAAAGCAAGTTAGCAATCAAATTGCAAGTTCATTACTACCTCTTTCTGGTTCAAAGCTTTCAACCTCTTTGACTCCTCTCTGTTCCTCTTTGTTCTCTTGCTCAATGCCTATCAAATCATGCATAAATATATGCCACATCATCAATAATAACACATAGAATACCATTAGGTATCAAGACAACTCTATAAGCCTCTTTTCTTTGACTTTTTTAATTTAATTTTGATCTTTGTTTTAACAACTTTCAGGGTTATTCCTACAAAATTTTTCATATAGAATTCAAATATCAACTTGATTTTATCAAAATCAAACCCCTCCCTATAGTATTGAGCTTTGCCGAATACTATGTTTATTAGGGTTAGGATTTTCATTGTTGATTCCAATGCTTTCAAACTCTTTCTCTTGGTGTTTTCCTACACAAAAAACATATTCTAAACTCATTGAAATCATCAAATTAAACTAAAACAATCTCTAACCCCTTTAACAAAGCTTGGCTGAATAGGTGCCCTAATTAGGGGACTTGGAGTTTGTTCCAAAAATCAATCAAAACATCAACCAAGCAAGCCAATCCAAGCTCTAAATCATGGTTTCTATCCTTCCCTAATCATTTGTCAATATTTAAAAATTTTGGACAGCATATGCCTTAGGATTTTTTTCATCAAACTCCACTTGAAACTAGC
Source organism: Neltuma alba (assembly GCF_004799145.2). Classification (NCBI taxonomy): domain Eukaryota; kingdom Viridiplantae; phylum Streptophyta; class Magnoliopsida; order Fabales; family Fabaceae; genus Neltuma; species Neltuma alba. The sequence goes on along the minus strand of NW_021636922.1, from coordinate 25,837 downwards.
TAGAAACTTAGTCCAATAAAAGCTTTAACATATCTTGATTGATCCTTGATTCTTGTTTGATAAATTTTGGCTAATTTTTGTGTGTTTCTCCCTCTTCAAAGTCAGTTTTTCTGTAGCAAAACCTCTCCCCTTGGAGTGCCAAAATAACATAATTTAAAGGGCTTGGGAGGGCTATTTATAGAGCAAATTTTTGGCATCCCTTGCCTCCAAGTGTCTTAAAAAAATCTGAAAGGGGAAGGCCATGTGTCCCCTCTAATCTGCTATAGAAAATTGGAGTTGTCTAAGTGTCCAAGTATAATGATGTTTAGGATAAAACATGTGCTTATTTTTATTAATTTATGCCTTAATCATGTGGGCCACAAATTTTTAGGTCATTCCTTGCCCAAAATCATGCTCAATAGGCTGGAGAAAGAAGAAAGGAATGTTACCTTTTAATTCCAAATATTTTTTCATCTAATTTCGCCATCTTGGCTAAAATTTTTGTCTAATTTCCAACAATATTTATGGACCTCCAAAAATTCATTTCTTCCTATCTAAAATCATCTTTTAATATAGGAAGGTTCGCTAAATTATTTTGGAATTTATTTCAACCTCTAACTACCTATACTGAATTTTCTCCGAAATTGAAATTTACCGATAAGACTTCAGCAATAATTATTCTAAAATCCCTAGGAATAATTTTATAAACTCACATAAACATTCAAATATTTTTTCTTATTTTTTCCAAAACTTTTGCTTCCTCTATGCATTTAAATTAATTGTTTCCAACTAATTTTTTACTGTTTTTTTTGAAAAAATCTCTGTTTATAGAAAATTCTATAATAAATTATTGTCATGTTATATCCACCTTCAGGGCCTCAACTAGGGTTCCAAACCTCCTAATTTATTTTTCTATGATTTTTTAGGAATTTTTTGAAATTTTTCTCCAATTTTCCCATTTTGCTTTTCTTGGACCGATGATTTCAAAAATATCATCCTGGATAAGAATCATATCTCAACTCAAAGGTTATTCCAGTTCTGAATCTACTTTACTACTTGGCCCTCTATCTAATTTATTATCCATACTCCCAGGTTAAATTTAGTGGGATGTGACATAACCCGAGAAGAAGAAATTTGCAACTTGACTTTTCTCAACCTAATAACTTGATAAGTAGTTCTAATTGCTTCTATTTGATATATAAAAGGGTCTGAAAGTAAGGTGTAATATTTTCTAGTATCAGAGCAAAGCTTCTGGCTTGTCTAACTTATTGCCTTTATGTTATCGTTGTAGTGTTAATGGCATAGTACAAGTTTTGCATGCATTAGGTTAATGGCTACCGTGGACGGTGCCAATTTAGAGCCATCAATTAACTAGTGTGGTTCGGATGAGGAACTCCCTTCATGGTATCACCCTTTGATAGAAGGCCCAGACGATCCTACCCTTCTATCGGGATATTACTAGTTACTCTATGAGATCAAAGGCATTCAACCCAAGGTAGGCTCTAATAAAGTTATGGGTTCACAGAACAATAATGACTTGCATGATGAGGTAACGAGTATCCCAGTGCCTCTGAGTGGTCAGGTTGGAACTAGTAGGATAGTTCTAGAACCTCTGAATGATCAGGCTGAACCTAATAGAATAGCCCTAAGAACTATATTCCTATATCCAATGCATCATATTAATATAGCTAGGCTAGGGGGTTGTTAAGCGAGATTTAGGATTGAGGGTGAGTTATTAGAGGTGTTCCAATTATGGGCCAGATTTATTAAGCTAGAAGAAAATCAGATAGGCCAAGTCTATCTTGACTTTCTACGGGAGATAAGGGAACTACTTTGTGAAACTACTCACAAAGGCTGCCCCTTAGATGATATGACTTGGATAAGGTGTTTGATCAAAGTATTCTTGTTATAGACATATGGTTAATTTGATGGGTTATTTAGGATTTGTACCAGGGAGGTAATTATATTTGAGGACATGCTTAATGCTATTGAACTGTTTGTACGTATGAACTTTCTATAGGATAGCAGTTAGTACTTGAAGAAATTTTAAGATATTTTGACTTGTGAATGATAGATGTACATGTAAAGGGCTTTTATTGCCCACTATAAATATTAGTATAAATGGAATATAAGTTATATAAATTTGACGCCTTTGTTCTTTTTGTAGTTCAAAGAGGAACAATATGGTTAGAATGAGAAGAAGTGCTGGGACAGGACAATAGCCAGCAGTGCAGGGAAGGATCCCCTGTAAACCCAATATAATTAATCATGGATAGATTAGAAGAGCAACAAAAGATGATGGAGGAGATTCGAGTTAACTAGGATCGACAAGAGGAAGAAAGAGAAGTTGCAACAACAATAACAGTGGTAACAGCCATAACTAACCTGCGACAACCTAAGTAGGAAGCTGCTCGGATATCTCAACCTCAAGGTCTGACAGTAGCAAAACAAGATATTCAATATTAGGTTACCCGCTTTGGTAAACATAATCTACCTACTTTTGAAGGCACATTTGACATGCAAATTACAGAGGATTGGATCAACCGACCAGAAAAGATATTTAAGGTAATGAACTGTTCGTCTGAGAGGAAGGCATGGTTAGCTATATACAAACTAGAAAAAGGAAGCTGATCGCCGGTGGAAGAACACGCAGCTGGTTCTTCAAGCGAACAATAATCCTATTACTTGGGAAGTATTTGTTAAACAATTTTACCAAAAGTATTTCCCATAGTTGGTTAGGGATGAGAAAGAAGTTGAATTCCTAACCCTAAGGCAAGGAGAAAGAGAACCCTTTGATGAGTATCTAGCCATGTATGTTAACTTGTCACAATACTCTACATACCTATAATACCACAATGATGAGCAATGGTTCATAGAGAAGATGATCAAAGGGTTGAAACTCCCATTACGAGAGAAAGTAGGCCCATAAAAATTCAAAGTTTTTAATAAAGCACTAAGTACAACCAAAATCACCACATTCTAGCTAGGACAGCACAGAAAACTAGAGATCCTCAACTAAAACTACACAAGAAAGAACTTTCTACTATAATAATAGGAAGAAAAAGAGACCTAATCCAAGCAGGAGGCCTAAGAGGGGAAGCAAATGAGGAGGAGATTTTTGATATTATGCGAAAAGCTAAGGGATGTGAGCTGCGTGGTGTCACACCTCCTTTATTACCTTATTATATGATAATTAGAACCCTTTAGGATCAATACACAAGCCTTAAGTACGGAAAAATTTAAATCTAATTTTTTTTTTTCTTTTTACTATTAACTGTTCACAGCATTTTGGGCCAATTTTGAAAATTCATAACTAAATATAGAAAAATCAAAATGAAGTGGTTCCAATTTCTATCTGAAGCTTGTCATGATTTATTTAAAGAAAAAAATACTCATTGGCCTCATATCCTTCGAAACGGAGCTAGAAAACTCGACAAGTTGCACTATTCATATGGTTATTTTCTAATTTTTTAGTATTTTAGCCCAAATTTGAAAGGGCATATCTCTTAGCAAAAAAAATTCAAATTTAATGATTTACCACTTGGTTTAAAGAAACAAATGAGATATATAAGTATGCCAAATTTCAGGTCCAAATTCATTCATTTGCTCATTATTTTAATGTTACACAAAATTGCCTCTTTTCAAGGTACACTTATCCCCTAAACCAACTTTTCTTCAATTTTCTTTTCTCTTTTTCAATTATCATCCCTTCCAACACATCAAACCATAATTATAAGCAACCATTCAACATTATAATTTACATAATTCCAAAATGTCATATCCTTAATTCATTACAAACTCATATTAAGGTTCATCAAAATACAATATAAACTTTACACATTGACAATAAATTCTAATGGCCTCCTTAGCTCCACACCAACTCCTTGCCCTTTTTCATTATTGATCCACTCCCTACTGATGCATAGTTTAATATAGGAGGAAATGAGATTTCATAGAAATCTTAATAGCAGTGAACTATAATTATCATGTAAATCAAGCAATGCATAATGCGCTATGTTATAGAACTTCAAAACATCCTCAAGTCATATAAAATCATACCATACGTCATACCAAAAGAGGAACATCCACACTTTCACATTGACATATTTCTATGCATTTAGCAAAAGCACAATCAAATGTCATAAAGTCAACCATTACCATAACATAAATTCCTTAATTTAAGCAATCAACATAATCACATTAAACAAGCAAGATAAACAATCAAATTATAATTCAATGCTACCTTTTAACCCTTGTACAATTCAGTCTCCTTAAGCGAATCAGGCTCTCCTTGTTTTTCCTCCACAAAACCTATCAAGTCTACTGTAATTACAAGCCACATTAATAATTATTCAACTTGAATGTAACACTTAGCCATAAACCTACCTAATTCCTCCCTTTTTCTTTGATTTTTAACATAATTATTCCTCCTTTGATTTTAATAACCTCTTGGCTCATTCCTATGCAATTTTTTTATTTAGAATTAAAATATCCAATCAAATTCATCAAAATCAAATTCCTCCCCTTTCAAACTGTCTTGGCCGAATTGAAGTATATAGGTTCTAAAAATTTTGTTTTTGATTCCAATGATTTTACACACTTCCTTTTAGTATTTCCCTACACAAAAATACATTTTAAACTTATTGGAATCATCAAATCAAGGTAAAACAAACTCCTGCACCACAAACTCCTCTTGGCTGAATTGACATGTATTAAACCCTAGGTTGGTTTTCTTTCAAAAATCAATCCAAACACCACTTAAATATGCTTATTCAGCATCATATTTAAGGTTTCTATCCTTTCCTAATGGCCAAAGCATTCAAACCAAAATCCAACAGCCTTTTCCCTTGAATTTCCATTCAAAAATCTAACCAAAACAAGCTTTAATCTTAACCATAATGAAGTTTAGACATACCTTGATGAATCCTTAACCAAAGCTTGCCAATTCCTTGTCCTAAATTACTCATGATTTTTGGTTTTCAGATCAGGAAAATGGTTGGATAGAACCTCCCCTTCTTTTGCCAATTTTGTACCTAATTTTTGGTATTTTGAGGGGTATTTATAGAGTCATAAATTTGCCAATCTTCTCCCTCTCTTGGACATGTAAAGTACCACCTAAGAGGGGCACTTGGGTGCTATCAAGTGTAGAATAAGTTCAGATCAAGCCAAGTGTCCAGTTCCTAAAATATTCCAAGATATTTATGTAAAACTTGGACTAAATCCCAATTTAATGAAGGGTCCAGATTGTCACACCTTACTTATATAGTACCTTAGCAGTCATTTAGAACCATTCCGAACCACTTTGGATGGTCTTAAACTTGAAAATTTCAATTTGGACGTTAATTTTTGAAAAATTACTGTTCACTGTCTAGTTTTCAGATTACAGGTCCAACTTTGGAAAATCATAACTAATTCTAGAAAAATCTTATGGAGGTGTTCCAAAATTCTACGGAAAGCTCTTTCAATGCTCTTTAAGGGAAAAATATTCAACTGAACTCATCCTCACTAAAAACGTACAGTTTATTGGATTAAAATTACTATTCATTTGGTAAAATCTGGACTTTCCAGATTCTGCGCCTTAACTTCGAAAATTCATATCTCATTGTATACACATCCAAATGATGTGATTTACCACTCATTTTAAAGCTTGGGATATGTATTATAAGTGTACCAAATTCCGTAGCTTAACTCATTCATATGATAGGTCAAACTGAAGTTTGAAATTAACTGCTTCAGGACCTACGTTTTATCCCTTAACATCTCTTTACTTTAATTCTTTTTATTTCTTTGGCGTACCTAACATGGGCTTACTTTTTCCCATTCATGCTCATACATTCCTATACACACCATAAGCTTTATAACTAAATACATGGCATTCACAACATAAGTCATAACATAGGAGAATTATACATTGAATAACTCTCCACTTCTTCTCCTTGCTTCTCATGCCATTAGTGCCCACCATTGATTGACCTAAATGGTTGGTTAGGGAGGGGGTGAGATTCGGGGGAATCTCAGTAGCAAACAATACCATATTAATCATGCTAAATGGATGCTCATGCACTACACGCAACTTGTTTATTCTCTTGTTAATTAGTGACATACTAGCATGCTCAAAGCTAACTTCTTGATGCATGGCCATGGAGACATAATCTACTCATCATGAATAGCAATTACAGCAGCTAAAACATGTCACAATAACATTCAATAACATGTACACGGCAACACACAAGCATACAACATCAAGCAATGACAATAGGTAAGTTCACTACCTTGCACCTCAAGCCTTCCTCTTACTTTTCCTTTGACTCCCTTGACTTTCCAACCATGTTAGCTTTTGGTCAACATCATCAAACATCCTCTTGGATGTTCCAAAGGTCCTAAACATAGTCATAATGATCATACAATCTATTAGGACCACTAGATTACATAAAGTTCAAAGCTAGCTCTCTTGAACCTCAACCTTTCTCTTAGTCTTAGGGTTTTCTTTCTAGCTTTTCTAACATAAATCTCATCATTTTCCATCCTTATGATCCATTTCTTGTCAATTAGGACCACTTTAGATGGCTTTAGATTCAAGAATATCAAATCTGAAATTTTGGTTCGCGGGTACTGTTCACGCAGAATCTCCAGAATTTTTGATCAACTTTCAAAATTCATAATTAAATCTAGAAAAATCCAAATTGAGTGCTTCCAAGTCTCACTGAAAGATAATTAAGTTAAATTTAAAGGAAAAATATTTTCAGGAACCAATTCTACGCTGAACAGCACCGGAATTGTACGGAACTCGACACTCTTCTAAAAGTTCAACACTGTTTCCAGATTTCAATCTCTAACTTTGAAAAATCACCATAAATCGTACACATATCCAAATGAAGTGTTCTACCCATGGATTTAAAGCTCACAGAGTGTACTTTAAGCATACAAAATTTCAGAATCAGATATGCACAGTAACTAATTCGAAATAGGTATCAAATCAGATGCTACAGCCACCACATACCTTGATCTTGAAGCTTGAACTTTGTTCCTTCTTCTTGGCCTTCACCCCTACGTTTTCTCTCTAAATTTTGGCAGAGTTTCCCCTCTTAAACTCATGTTGGCTGAAAATATGAAGGGAAAGAGGCTCTATTTATAGCCAAAAAAGTTGGCTTGAATGGACCAAAATGCCCTTGGTGGCTAATAGAAAGGGTAAGGGCAAATTTGGAAGTTCAAGTGGACTTTTGCATCATCATTGCATCATCTTATTACATCATGCTTACCTCAACCTTCTAGAAGATGCCAAGTGTCATGAAAGTGGTGGAGGAGATGGGAGATTAGATCCTAACCGTTGGATCAAACTTGTTTCATAAGCTTCCTCCGAATTTACTTGGCCCACGTTTCTCCGGCTTTTTTATGGCCTTTCGGAGCTCAGAAAATTGTTCTGTCTGCTTTATAAATTCCTTTAATTCTAAGAATATCTATGAATTTTCTTAGGCCATAACACTTCCTTTAAACCTTGCATAAAAATTCATTTACCAAAATGCCCTTTTATCGGCAAAACCGGCTCTTTAATTTATTAAAGCCACTCCACTGGCCTTTTGGTTGCGGGACTAATTTTATAAATTAGTACAACCTTTCAACCATTTAACCTCATTTTTGTATACATTTTTGAGGTCTCTTGCTATTTTAAATAATTACCTCACATGGTATACTTTTTACCGGTAATAACCTCATAAATTCCGTTGAAGCTGCCTCAGGGGTATTTTCATCTTTTCTCTTCATAGAAGAGCCTTAGAATATTATTTCCATTTTCTAGGATTTTCTTGGAATTTTCTGTACCCTCTTCCACTTTTACCCCTGTTGGTCATAACTTTCAGAATTTACAGTTTAGTCCCTGGTTGGACTTAACTTCATATAATCCTCTCTTTGAGGCTTCTAACTCAACCTTTGGCCTATATCTAGTCTCTTTTCTCTCTCTGGGCCTTCGAGACTTTACTGGAGCCTCTAACTTTATTACACTTTAGCCCCTTAAAACTTTTACTTTGCAGTTTAGTCCCTGAAACTACTTTGACTTCCTTTCTCATCTTTGGGACTTCTGCTAAAAAGGGGTCTGATAGCCTATCTAATTCAGGCTATTACTGGTACTTCTAGGCCTAAAACTTTGGATGTTACAATTCTCCCCCTCTAAAAAAAATTTCGTCCTCGAAATTTCGGGTCAAACCTCTTTTCTTACCCTTAATGAGAGGTTACCTGAGGGGAGTATCCCTACTTATACTTAACTCTGGCCTTTTCAACTTTTCATTATACCTCATTTCTGAGTTTCCACCCTGGGCTTCATACTTACATAACTCGTCGTTCTAAACTTTTCTGTCATTCATATGAGCATGGCCCTTGCTTTTAAGCATTTGGTCACCACTACTCACATTCTTCTGATACTTTAGGCTCATTCTTTCACAATAATACCATGATAGTGTGCCTGTTTCATGGTATTTTACAATACCATGGCATTTCGGGTTCTCTTAATACAGCCTTTATCCATTCTTTGCTGTATACCCTGCTATTCCTCTTTACTTTAAGGGCATATCTCCTTTCTTTCCTTCGTTGACTAGAACAGAATTGAGCCTAGTCTAATCGACAATAGACATGTCTGGAACAAGTCAAGGGTACTCTCTCTATATTAGTCCACCGCTGAAGGAGATTTCAATATTTTAAACTCATCTCTAGTCATTGTCTTCCCAAAGAGGTACTGTACTCTTACCCTTATGGCTCAGCTACTTTCTCTTAGGCTTGGTCTACTATGACCTCGAGAGCTACTGCGCTCTACCGTAAGCCTCTTTAGGATCCACTATGACCCTGGAATACTATCATCCATCTGAGCCATCTTAGGATCTCTAGGAGACTCTGGACCATAGAGTTGAGTAATAAAATAAGTCACCTCCACTCAGCTAGTAACTTGACTGATTATTCCCCAAGACTGCTCACAGATATCAGTATTGTCTTCTTAGGCATTGCTCAATCCTTTCTGTCAACTCCTGAAATTCTTAGCCTTTCCCTATTTCTTTAGCCCTTCGTTTTAGCTTCCTTAAGTCACTTTCCTTTCTTTGTGCCTTTCGAATCCCTAGGCACTGGCTCATCTCTAGAGCCCATTAACTTGCTATTATATCAATGCCAGCCTACCTTGTCTTAGGACTCTATAGTCTTCGCTGTCTCTTAATAGTTTGGACAGCATCAGGAGAGGACTTATATCATCACATTCTCATTATCCTTTAGTATTCCGTAGTACCCTACTAAGCTCGAGGAGCATCTGTTTGCATATCACACTTTGTCTTAACCAGTTTCACTCTCTCTCTCTGGGGTAAGGTCCTCCTGTGCCTTATCTCGGCTACTTCTGCTTTTCCTGTGGGAGGATAGATTGCTTTAACTGGAGCATCGTCAACTCAACCACTTGCTTTCTGTTTCATTCCTTCAGAGGATAGCTTACTCTTACTAGAGCAGCGTCACTCTGATCCAGAGAACCACTTCCCAATCTTAGAGAGGTACTTCATGGTCAAGACTTTCCTCATGCAATCTCGGCCAGGGTACATTCCTCGAATACCATATCTCTATCAAAGAGAGCCTCTCTACTGGATTACTCAATCTTATAAGCAGTGGCATCTATCTATAGGAATCTCATTTCTTAGATTCCTTAATGGCCTAATTGCCATGGTTGCACACTCTTGGATACCTTAGGGACATAAAAGAATATTATTTAGTCCCTGACATAATCATATATCTAAGCATCATTAAGCTCTAGGTATCACAAGGAACTTGCTTATCTCTCTTTATTCATTAGTCCCAACGCAACCATCCACTATCATGTTCTTATTCATTTCCTTTCATCTCTATCCTCAAGAGGATCTTGCCTCACTTTACTCTTTCTAACTTTCTTTACCTCTTGACCAATTATTCTTATGGTCAGATATTGATCACCATACCCTCATCACATCACATCACATAGTAAATGGTTAATCACCTTGCTGTGCGGTATCTAGGTCTGGCACTTAGGTCATCATTGACCCTTCATTCGTTGTCATCTAATCTCTGTCCCTCTTGGTTCACTATCTCTTAGGAATTTCCACCTCTATTCAGGGATTTGAACAAATCTCAAAACATCTCATTTTGTTACCATGCCTCTATCGAGGTCATATCGATTACTTAAGGTACAGGTTGATATTCAGTTCCCTTACTAGGGCATTGACTTATACCTCTGACTGGCTTATTGTATCCTTAACCATTTGTTTCTATGGTCAAATGCTAATCATAAAGTGACCATACTACACAGCAGGCATTAATCATTAAAACATCTCTTGTGTGACCTTCCAGTCAGGCACCTTTAACTAATTACCCGAGGCTTAGGTTGTCACCCTGCTTCCCTATTAGGGTCTAGACTCCAATTCCTTATTGGCTTACCATATTCTTAGCCATTACCCTCAGGAGGTGTCTTACAACTTTGACTCATTCCCTGGTCAAGCTCTCTTAGCCCAACCATTCCTGTCCTGAGGGGGAGTCTCATAGCAGTGACTACCTATCTCTCAGGTTACTCTCTGTCATTTCTTACTTCTCTTCTATATCTATTTCCCCTGAAGAAAACACCTCACTATCATAATCTCAATTGGACCAATCCTAGTCACCGGTTACTTTTCTAATTAGGTTTTCTCTCACACCGGCTTTGCTTGAACCAATACTCTGCTTATACCTTAGTCAGGACCTCTACAAGAACTTCCCAACAGTTACTATCATTGGGTTACTTTCGCCTAAGCACGCTTACTGAATAGTGCTGATAGGTGCGAACCCTAGTACCTTGCTGTCTTAGGCCCTTCTTATTCTACCTTTAGTCATATCTGTTCAGCTTACATTCTTGTCTCTCTCCTTATCTTAAGGATTTACCTGTCAATACTCAGTCTGTCTCTGTGTCACAAGGGTTCTTCCTGTATCTAGAGCTAGCCTGAATGTCTCTTTTTCCAGGTCTTATGGCTCCAACTCCTCTAACTTTGGCTTTCCTCTATTAATCGGAAGGAAATTGAATCCAGCTTAATTAATGATAAGGTTATCTGGAAGGAAATCATGGGTACTCTCTCAGTACTGGTTTACAACTGAAGGAGGTTTCACATCCTCAACTTATCCCTGGTCTTCATCTTCCCAAATAGGTACCAATCTCTGGGAGACTTAGACCATAGGACTAAGTGAAGTCATCTCCACTCAGTTGGTCACCATACTAATAATTCCCCAAAAACTGTTCCAAGAACCAATACCATTTCTTAAACCTCCTGTCAATTCCCCAGGCCACCTATTTGTCTCTTTAGGTGCCTAAGCCAATCTGTCTTAGGAGTTCTCTTACTCCTCCAGCTGCTCTTACCGTCTCTTACTACTTTAGAACGGTACAGAGAGAGGACTTATGCAACTTCTCTTTTCTCTACTTTACTTTTCAGTACGAGCATACTCTAACATGCATAATGTCTGACATTTTAATGCAAGGAGTGTAAGCTCTTACTGGTTGCTATGTCCGTAGCATGCCAACTGGACATCTTATCCCTACAAGAGGGAGCCTCTTTCTCTGTTCGCAGCTGCTTCTGGAAGTTATAGGGAGAGGACTTTTGAGGTTCTTTTTCTTTCTATTTGCCCTTCTCTACTAAGGCTAAGGACATTGAACCCTAGCTTTATTCTTGGCTAGTCATACTTCCATTAGGTAAGGTCAACTCCACTTGCCTTGCCTCGGCTGCTTCCCTTTCCTGCTCGAATAGGGCATTTTGCTCCATCTTGAGCAACATCAATTCTAACTTGGAGGACCAATTCCTATTTTCTCTAGGAAGATTCCTGGCCAAGAACTTATCCCTTGGAAAGGGTGCCTCTCAACCTAACCCCACGTGACTGAGTATCTCTTAACATCATCGGGAACATGCCAGTCTCATAATGCTATTCCCCGCATGGCTATCTGTCTCATTCTTATCTCTTTCTCTTCTTTTTAATCCCTAAGAATTCCACTAGGGTTTTCTAGCTTGACTTCGCTACCTCCAAGTTCCTATTTATCTATTTAGGGACTTGAGATAGGTACTCTATCATAGTACTCCAACTCTAACGAGGCTTTAAGAGTTTGTCTAGCTTAGGTGACCACTACACCCTCTTAGCGGTGTACAGACTCAACCCCTAACTATCTTGTTCAACTCATCATTACTCTTCCTCTTGAGGGAGAATCTGATAGCTTTTAAATAGTGGCTACTACTCTCTCTTTGAGCTCTATCAGTCTTACTCTCAGGGACCTCATAGTCCATCAAGTCGTGCCAAGATACCACGTCAGCATCTATGAGTCACTATCTCTATTCATCATGACCAGAATTCTTATTCGCCACCACTTTCTTTGGTTCATCATGACGAAACATACTTTCTCTTACTTCTGCTAGTTTTACTTAGCTTTGTTCATCGTAACCTCAACTGCTGCCTGAAGGACTTCCATGTCCTAGCCTCACTATAATCCCCAACTAAGTCAACTACTTCCTTTCAAGCAATGAAGGAAGGGTCTGGCTCACAACTCTAGGCCATTAGCACCTTTGCTTTCCCTTATCCTCAGGGATTACCAGTGGCAGAAATTAATCTTTAGCTCTTCTGACCTTTTTATATCTATTTAGGAATCAAAGATAACTACTTTGATCGTGCTGCCTTAACCTTGTATCAAGGCTACAGTAATTGTATCTAACTTAGGTTGCCACTTGACCCTTTCTCTTCTAGGGTTTAGACTCATACCTCTATCTGACTTATGAGCCATTATCCCCTTTTCTTTAGAGGGAAGTCTCTTTATCTTTACACAGTGGCTACCTTCCTCTGCGTATAACTTCTCATCATCATTTTATCTGTACCTTTCTAACAGAGGACCCCAACTTCATTTAAAGATCCTTATTACTTATTTTCCCTAGAGCATTCACCTCCAATCCATAACCTTAGTTGGACCTTAGCTAGTATTCCACTACTAGCTCTAACCTGAACTGGGCTTTTCTAAATTCTTGCAGATAGTTCTCTTCTTCCTATGCCAGAACCTCTGCTCTGATACCAAAAATGTCACACCTTACTTATATAGTACCTTAGCAGTCATTTAGAACCATTCCAAACCACTTTGGATGGTCTTAAACTTGAAAATTTCAATTTGGACGTTAATTTTTGAAAAATTACTGTTCACTGTCAGTTTTCAGATTACAGGTCCAACTTTGGAAAATCATAACTAATTCTAGAAAAATCGTATGGAGGTGTTCCAAAATTCTATGGAAAGCTCTTTCAATGCTCTTTAAGGAAAAAATATTCAACTGAACTCATCCTCACTGAAAACGTACAGTTTATTGGATTAAAATTACTATTCATTTGGTAAAATCTGGACTTTCCAGATTCTGCGCCTTAACTTCAAAAATTCATATCTCATTGTATACACATCCAAATGATGTGATTTACCACTCATTTTAAAGCTTGGGATATGTATTATAAGTGTACCAAATTCCGTAGCTTAACTCATTCATATGATAGGTCAAACTGAAGCTTGAAATTAACTGCTTCAGGACCTACGTTTTATCCCTTAACATCTCTTTACTTTAATTCTTTTTATTTCTTTGGCATACCTAACATGGGCTTACTTTTTCCCATTCATGCTCATACATTCCTATACACACCATAAGCTTTATAATAAATACATGGCATTCACAACATAAGTCATAACATAGGAGAATTATACATTGAATAACTCTCCACTTCTTCTCCTTGCTTCTCATGCCATTAGTGCCCACCATTGATTGACCTAAATGGTTGGTTAGGGAGGGGGTGAGATTCGGGGAATCTCAGTAGCAAACAATACCATATTAATCATGCTAAATGGATGCTCATGCACTACACGCAACTTGTTTATTCTCTTGTTAATTAGTGACATACTAGCATGCTCAAAGCTAACTTCTTGATGCATGGCCATGGAGACATAATCTACTCATCATGAATAGCAATTACAGCAGCTAAAACATGTCACAATAACATTCAATAACATGTACACGGCAACACACAAGCATACAACATCAAGCAATGACAATAGGTAAGTTCACTACCTTGCACCTCAAGCCTTCCTCTTACTTTTCCTTTGACTCCCTTGACTTTCCAACCATGTTAGCTTTTGGTCAACATCATCAAACATCCTCTTGGATGTTCCAAAGGTCCTAAACATAGTCATAATGATCATACAATCTATTAGGACCACTAGATTACATAAAGTTCAAAGCTAGCTCTCTTGAACCTCAACCTTTCTCTTAGTCTTAGGGTTTTCTTTCTAGCTTTTCTAACATAAATCTCATCATTTTCCATCCTTATGATCCATTTCTTGTCAATTAGGACCACTTTAGATGGCTTTAGATTCAAGAATATCAAATCTGAAATTTTGGTTCGCGGGTACTGTTCACGCAGAATCTCCAGAATTTTTGATCAACTTTCAAAATTCATAATTAAATCTAGAAAAATCCAAATTGAGTGCTTCCAAGTCTCACTGAAAGCTAATTAAGTTAATTTAAAGGAAAAATACTTTCAGGAACCAATTCTACGCTGAACAGCACCGGAATTGTACGGAAATCGACACTCTTCTAAAAGTTCAACACTGTTTCCAGATTTCAATCTCTAACTTTGAAAAATCACCATAAATCGTACACATATCCAAATGAAGTGTTCTACCCATGGATTTAAAGCTCACAGAGTGTACTTTAAGCATACAAAATTTCAGAATCAGATACGTACAGTAACTAATTGGAAATAGGTATCAAATCAGATGCTACAGCCACCACATACCTTGATCTTGAAGCTTGAACTTTGTTCCTTCTTCTTGGCCTTCACCCCTACGTTTTTCTCTCTAAATTTTGGCAGAGTTTCCCCTCTTAAACTCATGTTGGCTGAAAATATGAAGGGGAAGAGGCTCTATTTATAGCCAAAAAAGTTGGCTTGAATGGACCAAAATGCCCTTGGTGGCTAATAGAAAGGGTAAGGGCAAATTTGGAAGTTCAAGTGGACTTTTGCATCATCATTGCATCATCTTATTACATCATGCTTACCTCAACCTTCTAGAAGATGCCAAGTGTCATGAAAGTGGTGGAGGAATGGGAGATTAGATCCTAACCGTTGGATCAAACTTGTTTCATGCTTCCTCCAAATTTACTTGGCCCACGTTTCTCCGGTTTTCTTTATGGCCTTTCGGAGCTCAAAAAATTGTTCTGTCTGCTTTATAAATTTCCTTTAATTCTAAAGAATGTCTATGAATTTTCTTAGGCCATAACACTTCCTTTAAACCTTGCATAAAAATTCATTTACCAAAATGCCCTTTTATCGGCAAAACTGGCTCTTTAATTTATTAAAGCCACTCCACTGGCCATTTGGTTGCGGGACTAATTTTATAAATTAGTACAACCTTTCAACCATTTAACCTCATTTTTGTATACATTTTTGAGGTCTCTTGCTATTTTAAATAATTACCTCACATGGTATACTTTTTACCGGTAATAACCTCATAAATTCCGTTGAAGCTGCCTCAGGGGTATTTTCATCTTTTCTCTTCATAGAAGAGCCTTAGAATATTATTTCCTATTTTCTAGGATTTTCTTAGAATTTTCTGTACCCTCTTCCACTTTTACCCCTGTTGGTCATAACTTTCAGAATTTACAGTTTAGTCCCTGGTTGGACTTAACTTCATATAATCCTCTCTTTGAGGCTTCTAACTCAACCTTTGACCTATATCTAGTCTCTTTTCTCTCTCTGGGCCTTCGAGACTTTACTGGAGCATCTAACTTTATTACACTTTAGCCCCTTAAAACTTTTACTTTGCAGTTTAGTCCCTGAAACTACTTTGACTTCCTTTCTCATCTTTGGGACTTCTGCTAAAAAGGATTCTGATAGCCTATCTAATTCAGGCTATTAATGGTACTTCTAGGCCTAAAACTTTGGATGTTACACAGATCTTGCACAAAATTGGGCCTATCCTTATATTAAAAGGGGATTTTTCATGAAGAGAAATGAATTTTTGGAGGCCTAGAAAAATTATGGAATGTTACTAGTGAATAGTAACTGATAAAGTTTCAAAATGGATTGAGATTGTGATTTGGTTTGTGAGCCATCTTTTTGGACCATCCTAAACCTATTAGTATAACTGTGATAAATAAGTTCCCAAAAATTAATTCCCATGCTTCCAAGGCCTAAAACCAATTTTATAAATTTTTATAAATATTTAGATAATTAATTCATATTTTTTCCAAAATTATTGAGGCCTCTAAAGAATTAAAATAATTATTTTTTTATTTTCACTATTTTCTCGAAAAGCCTCCGTGTTCAGGAAATTCCACAATAATTCATTTTCACATAATTTTCACCTTTAGGGCTCTATTGAGGTTCCAAAATATCTAATTCACATTTTTACTATTTTTCAAGAATTCTCTAGAATTTTTCTCATTTTCTCGTTTTGTCTTTCTTAGACTGATAATTCTGAAAATGCCAGCTTAGGCCTTATCGGGATTTCACATCAAAAGCCATTTCATTCCTCTGTCTACTTTCTATATTGGCCCTCATTCAAATTTTAACTCCCTATGTCCAGATGAGATTTTTAGGATGTGACGTGTGGCAAGAATTATGGAGATCGGCCAGCACGATGGGGTAGAATGTGTTCTTCCAATATGGCAAACTCGAATGCTTTGCGAGAGAGTGCCTTTAGAGTGTAGATAGTCTAAGGCCTCAAACACAAGGTAGAGTTTTCACCTTGACACAAAAGGAGGCTCGTAAGTCACCTAATATGATCCAAGGTATGATCAGTGTAAATGATTTCCTAGTATATGCAATGTTTGATTCAAGTGCTAGCCATTCATTCATATCGTATGACTGTGCTGGGAGATTAGGCCTTACCATTCATACTTTGCCAAATGATCTTGTGGTTTCTACTCCCACTAGTCCAAGAGTTATAACCTCTAGTGTGTGCTTGAATTACATTGTTTGATATGTGCATTGTTGCACTACTCTTGATCTTATATCCATTCCTTTTCATGATATTGATGTATAATTGGCTTGAGTTAATTGACTTCCAACAACATACTCCTCGATTATAGAAAGAAAACCTTAATCCTTCCTCCAATAGAAATGACCTCTAGTACGAAAATAAAATTGAACTTTTTAACTGAGGCCCAAGCAGATAGGTGCCTGAGGCAAGGTTGTCAAGGGTATCTAGTATTCTTCTTAATACAAATAGAAATAGAAGAAGGAATAGATGAGATGCTTGTTGTAAAAGACTTCCTGAAAGTGTTTTCAAAGGAAATCAGTAGATTGCCGCCAAAGAGAAAAGTTGAGTTTACAATCGATCTGGTACCAGGACAGAACTGATATCAAAGGCCTTATACCAGATGGCTCTAAACGAAATGGCAAAGCTAAAAAAATAGATAGAGGAACTACTAGAGAAGGGATTTATCAGACCAATGTATCTACCTAGGGTACTCCCGTGCTCTTCGTCCCTGTTAAGGGTATCTAGTATTCTTCTCGATACAAATAGAAATAGAAGAAGGAATAGATGAGATATTTGTTGTAAAAGACTTCCTGAAAGTGTTTCCAAAGGAGATAAGTGAATTGCTGCTAAAGAGGAAAGTTGAGTTTGCAATCGATCTGGCACCAGGGAGAGAACTGATATCAAAGGCTTCATACCAAATGGCAATAAACGAAATGGCAAAGCTAAAAAAATAGATAGAGAAACTGCTAGAGAAGGGATTCATTAGACCTATTGTATCTCCTTGGGGTACTCCCGTGCTCTTCGTCAAAAAGAAGGACGGTAGTGTAAGACTGTATATAGACTACCGAGACCTACATAAAGTAACAGTAAAGAACAAATACTTCCTCTCTCGAATTGATGACCTGCTAGATCAATTGGCTAGTGCTATAGTATTCTCAAAGATGGATTTGAGATCAGGATACCACCAGCTGAGGATAAAAGCAGAGGACGTGCTGAAAAATGCCTTTAGGACTTGATATAGACACTATGAATTCTTAGTGATGCCATTTGGTCTAACAAACCTACCTATAATCTTCATGGATTACATGAACCAGATCTTCTGACCGTACTTAGACTAGTTGATTCGACTGTGTCATTACTACCTTGGGGTCAAATGCAAGAAATTCATAACTGGATCCAAGAGATGCAGTATAACAGTGTAATCCAGGTCGTATTCACTTTTGGGAGCCTTTATTGATGACCTAAGCTAGACTAAATGCCATGTAATGCAATGAAATGGGGTTTTAGGTTTTAAGATTAAATTGAAATGTAACTAAAATATATGTAATGGAAATAAGCCTAAACTACTATATTTTTAGTATTTTTGATAAGGTCATAATGGAATGAAAATGAATGATAAGAAACCTCTTGAAAATGGTTTTGATGGCAATCATAGTTTACTTAAGACATTGGGAGTTTTATAAAATCATTAGGTTTTCTAGAATAACAACCTCAATGACTCATTGAGTCCAATGTTTAAATCAATGAACTTCATTAATGAAAACATTGTTACGTTCTTCTAATGTGTAATTTGAGAATGATCATGCAATTGGTTCATTGCAACCCAAAATTAACTCAATATCAAAACATGACCATGCAAGATAAAAGAGAATCAAGAGAGTTACAAGGAAACATATATGTGACTACATATATTGAAGCACATAATTTAATATTAACCGATCCAAACTATAAATGTAAATCATTAACCAATGATTACAGTAACAATCTCAAGTTCCTAACTAAGAATTTACAACTTCGAGACCTAGAAAGCCATAAATCATAACTTAAAATTGCAAACAAAACTAAACTCCCCTTTGAAGTCTGGAAACTCATGGCACACCACCATTCTTCAAGATTTGACAAACCCTAGCCCTCCGTAGCTTCAAGAAAAGCTACAACTGGAGTGAATCTTTCAACCATGGTAGCTAGGAGTGGAAGGAAATGAGATGGAGTGAAGGAAAGGTAAAAGAAATGGATGGGGAAGAAGATGGAGGTGGAGAGGCAAGAAGATGAGAGAATAGAGGTGTTGGAGGTGAGAGAATGGAGTTATTGGTCAAAAATAGGGTTTCTAAGGGTTTTAGGGGTCAATCTGGGTCAGATCATATGAGTAAAGGGTCCATTTTTGCATTTTAGATCCGAATCTGACGTTACTGATACGAAGGAGTTGGCCGTGGCGAACTCAAAAGTTGGCTGCGGTGAACTATTCTAGAAAGAAACTTCAATAAAATTCTAAGAGTTTGTCGTGGCGAACTTAAAAGTTTGCCACGACAAACTATTCCAGAGAGGAACTTCAATGAACTTTTAAGAGTTTACCACGGTGAACTTAAAAGTTTGCCACGGCAAACTATTCTAGAATAGTCACTGATGCACATTTTCAGACTTTTTGCCACAGCACAGCATTTTCTTAGCCACAACCAACTATTTCAGATTAAAATTTTGACTTCTCATGTTGTGTAATGCTTTGGTCTTCAATCTTGGCTCTAATTCTCAAGTGTCCTACAATGAAAAGCAACAATTTGAAACATCAATTATCCTAGAAATCAATTGAATACAATTAATAACCAATTATGACAAGTTTACCCTAAAAAAGACACTAATTCAAAGCAAGGACTCTTAATCTAAATTAAGCACAATTTATCATCGAAAGGAGCCAAAATCTATGATAAAAACCCTTAAAATGATATGAAATAACATAGAACAATTAGGTTCAATCAAATCCCCTACACTTAAACCTTTGTACTCTTGGATAAAAGCAAAACAAAACCAAAGCAAGAGAATAGCATTAATACAAAGGGGAACCACTATGAATTCGAAGTAAGAAAGCAATAGTGCCATTAACCCAACTCTTTAAATAAGCAACCATAGTGATCAAAATTAATGAGAAGGGCTTAAAACAGAGTAATCAATGCAATGAAAATGAGTAAAAGAGAAAACACTCAAGATATAAACTATTTCACTCTACTCACCAAGTTGGGGTAATTCTTTCTCAAATCCACTTAATCAATACTTTACCATAAGCTTGTTAAAATCCTACCTCTCTACTTCTAATGCATGAATGCAATGATCAAGAGGTCTTTTGGGGTTATGATGAATAGAAAGAGCTAAATGAAATGAGATAAGGTGAAAAGATATGAAATGATTAAGCACCAAGCATTTTAGAAAAGGTTTCCAACTAACATTTACTCTAATCTCTTAAAGCACAACTTTGTTCTTCAAGCCACCAATGGGCTGCCTTATTTTAAAACTTTCTTGGTACCATTTTATTTTTGATCTTTCTTTCTTTGGCTTTTCTCAACATTTTCTTCTATTTCTTTGCCCTCTTTTTAATTTCTCTCTTTTTTTTTTGGCAATTCTAAACCCAAGAAGACAAAGTTTAACACATCGTGAATGTAATAGTAAACATGTTGGAAACTTTAATGTATAATGCATCTCTTGGCACTTAAGAAAAGATGAAGGCTCAAATGGCTAACAATGGATGAAATTGTGAGGGTTTGTGCTTGGGATGTAGGGGTTTAGAAAAGAATGCCTCTATCATGCTCATCAATGCAACTAAGTCTTGATTAAGAATTAGAACAAGTTCTAGAAAATGAAAGATGTAAGTGGATGCAACTCACTATGAATGAAAATTAGGCTCAAAGAATCTTCCAACAAGGCTAAATCTCAAATACTCATGTATAAAGATTAATTGTACTCCAGATTAATCACAATACATTAACTCAATCAATATAAAAGCAAGCTTAAAGAATTGTGACCAATGAAACTAAAACAATCAACTTTGAACAAATAACAATTCTCATGAGTATTAATACAAGTTCAAAAACATTTACCAAAGTCCAAGAATACACAAATTCAAGTGTAAGTTAATTGAAGCAAAAATTTTCAAAAATTTTGACCCAAAATCTTCATATTAAGTTCAAAAGTCAATCAAAATTTTGAAAATTTTTTAGAAAACCAGATTTTCAATAAACACAAAAAAACACAACACAATTACTGAATATCAATCCCTGCCCCACACTTAAATCTTGTATTGTCCCCAATGCAAAACTCAAGTGCAATCCAAGATCAAAAGAAGAGAAACCAAAACCAAAGAAAGAGGAAAAGAAAAGAAAAGAAAATAAACTACTTTTACTACTGGCTATGTCTCTCGCCCATATTTATCTCACAAAACAAGCAAATAATTCAAAAGATAAGAGTTAAGGAAGGAAAGGGACAACCTTGAGGACAAAACCTCTTTAGACTCTTGTAAGAGAAGTTCTTATCTTGGATGAGAAACATGAATCTCTTCCATGTGCTCTCTTTTCCTTTATTGATCTTCCTTGGTAGTGGTGGTGTGGAGTCCTGCAAGCAAGTAAAACCAATAACAGTACCACATCCAAAAATAGGAACATAAAGAGAATAAAAATGAAATAACGATAGCATAGAATTTAATCTCTCCAAGTAACTATCACAACCAAGAAAATCAATGGTACTCCCATCAGTAGGAGTCAAATTTTTATTTAAATCTTTGAAAAATTGAAGCTTCTGTGAAGTGGAAGCTGAAGAATCCAACTAACAGTTGTTGGAGTACAGCACACCACTATCACATTTACAAGAGGTAATGTGTAAAGGGGCAGAAAAGAAAGAACAAAAAGATTTATGCAAACTATTATTTACAATGCAAGATAAATCATGATGCAAATCACAAGATAAAAAACTTGTTAGAAAGACTTATTGATATTCATGATTTCATCAATTGAAACTTTAAAGCCTTTCTCAATATTATTAAAAGCTACAAACTCATTGGAATTATCATGAATTTGATTCTTAAGGCAATGGTTAGGTTCACATTTTTCCATAAAATCATCTTCCTGGCAATTCACATCAACATCATGCTTTATATTTTCAGCACTTTTAGTACTAGAAGGCAATAAACAGGCTTTACCAAAATTTTGCTTTTGCCACTCAATAAGTGTATCATATTTGTTATCAATGCAATCCATGCATATAGTGTGGGCATTACAAGAACAAGATAAAGGTTCATTCAAATCAGAATCAATTTTACCATCCAATCTAGCACTAGAAAGAGAAGTGTGTTCTTCACATAAAGAAGTAGTGACAGTGCAAGCAACATCATCAACTAAACAACTACTATTAGAAGTGTTTAAGTGAGAATTGTCATTTTTAAACATATGAGGGGATTCAACTATGATTTCCTCGTCCACCTCATCATCACTCACATCACCAATAACTTCAACAGGGATAGTAGTTATAGTACAAGGGTTAATCTCCTCAAGAAGAGGAGTAATACTACTTGATGTAGGGCACAAGTCCTTACATTGTGATTTGACTGTGTCGTTACGCCTTGGGGTCAAATGCAAGAAATTTACCAAATTGCAAGGATTGCAGTACAATGATGCAACTCGAGTCGTGTTCACTTTTGGGAGCCTTTATTAATGACCTAAGCTAGACTAAGTGTCATGCAATGCAATGAAATGGGATTTTGCGTTTTTAAGATTAAATTGAAATATGCCTAAACTATATGCAATGGAAATAAACCTAAGCTACTATATTTTTGGTATTTTTGATAAGATGATGATGGAATGGAAATGGATGAAAGAAAACCTCTTGAAAATGGTTTTAATGGCAATCATAGTTTACTTAAGATATTGGGAGTTTCATAAAATCATTAGGTTTTCTAGAATAATAACCTTAATGGCTCATTGAGTCCAATGTTTAAATCAATGAATTTCATTAATAAAAACATTATTAAGCTCTCCTAATGTGTAATTTGAGAATGATTATATAATTGGTTCATTGCAACCCAAAATCAACTCAATATCAAAACATGACCATGTAAAATAAGAGAGAATCAAGAGGATTACAAAGAAACATATATGTAACTACATATATTAAAGCATAGAATTCAACATTAATAAATGATTACAGTAACAATCCCAAGTTTCTACCTAAGAATTTACAACTCCTAGACCTAGAAAGCCATAAATCATAGCTCAAAATTGAAAACTGAAAATAAACTCCCTTTTGAAGTCTAGAAACTCATGCTACTCCACCATCTTCAAGAGTTGATAAACCCTAGGCCTCCGTAGCTTCAAGAAAAGCTCTAACCGAAGTGAATTCGTCAGCCATGATAGCTGGGAGTGGAAGGAAATGAGATGGAGTGAAGGAAAGGTGAAGGAAATAGATGGGGAAGAAGATAGAGGTTGAGTGGCAAGAAGATGAGAGAATAGAGGTGTTAGAGATGAGAGAATGGAGTTATTGTCGAAAATAGGGTTTCTAAGGGTTTTAGGGGTCAATCTGGGTCGAATCATGAGTAGAGGGTCTATTTTTTGTGTTCTGGATCTGAATCAGACGTTAGTGATAGGAAGGAGTTGGCCGTAGTGAACTCAAAAGTTTGCCGTGACGAGCTATTATGGAAAAGAGCTTTAGTAAGATTTTGATAGTTGGTCGCCGCAAACTCAAAAGTTGCCACGGCAAACTATTCTGAAAAGGAACTTCAATGAAATTCTAAGAGTTTGCCACGACGAACTATTCCAAAATAGTCACTGATGCACATTTTCAAACTTTTTGCCACAGCACAGCATTTCCTTGGCTGCAACCAACTATTCCAGATTCAGTATTTTGACTTCTCATATTGTGTAATGCTTTGGTCTTCAATCTTGGTTCTAATTCTCAAGTGTTCTACAATGAAAAGTAACAGTTTGAAGCATCAATTGTTCTAGAAATTAATTGACTACAATTAATAGCCAATTATGACAATTTTACCCTAAAAAAGACACTAACTCAAAGCAAGGATCCTTAATCTAAATTAAGGACAATTATAATAAAAAAGAGCCAAAATCTATGATAAAAACCCTTAAATGATATGAAATAATATAGAACAATTGGTTTAATCAAATACTTGAAATATGACCTGTCTTGCTTACACCTTAGGGTCAAATTCAAAATTAAAACCAAGGATTGCACTATAGGCACAACCTCGAGTCATTTCACTTGTTGGAGCCTTAATTATTGATCCTAAGTTAACTAAATGCCATGAAAATACCAATTGACTAGGGAAAAGTTGGGGGTTTTCATTAAAAATATTAATTGAGATAAAATGTAATGTAAAAATATTTTTTATTTTTGGGAAATTAGGATGGAATGGATGGGAAACAAGTTTTAAAACAATTGATAAAACTTCTTGAAAATAGACTTTTGGCAATCATAGTTCAAAATGATTTTAGGAGTAAAAATCACC
The DNA here is from genome assembly GCF_004799145.2 of Neltuma alba. Classification (NCBI taxonomy): domain Eukaryota; kingdom Viridiplantae; phylum Streptophyta; class Magnoliopsida; order Fabales; family Fabaceae; genus Neltuma; species Neltuma alba. Next base: position 1,580 of record NW_021636922.1, on the reverse strand, counting down.
AAGTTTTCTGAAGAAAAAACCTTAAAGAACCCTTTAAGTCTAGGATCTTCATCAATGGCCACCCATCTCATAAGATCCCATTAAGCTCACTTAGTGTGTGTATTAGGATTAATTAATGCACTAGGTTCAATGTAAGTCTTGATTAACTTAACAATCAAACAATACCATGCAAGAAAGAGTATCAAAAGAGTTGCATGGAAACATATATGTAACCACATATATTAAAGCTCAAATTCAACATTAACTAATCCAATACACAAGATAATCATCCAGAATTGATTACAATGATAATCAAAGTAGTTAAGCCCCAATTTACAAATCCCAAGACCTAGGAATTTAGAAATAAACAAGTAGAACTATGGATGAAGCTAACTGCCCTTTGAAGCTCTTGGAACTTATGCCAATCAACCCATCTTCAAGAGAGCTGACACTTAGCCATGCATTGGAACAAGAAGCACTACACCAGTAGTAATTTCGAGCTACTTATGGTTGAAAATGAAGGAGAAATGGAAGAAGATGGAGATTTTGTGAAGGAGAGTGAAGAGGACGAGAGAAAATGAATGGGAGAGGTTGTGTATGAGTGAATGTGGCTAGGTTTTTGAAAATGCCTTAATCCTGGGGTGTTCTGGCCGGGTCTAAGTTGGATTTTGAATGGGTAAACCATTCAAAGTTAGATCTTATAAGTCAAATGCACAGGTTTAGAAATGTGCCAGGCACCACGGTGGATTTGTCCATCTGCCATGGCGGATTTTACATAATCATATTTCCTCCATTTGATGCTGTGTTATTCTTTGGTCTTTGATCTTGGCTCCATTTTCTTGTGTCCTGCAATCAAAATCAATCTAAATGAAGTACCAATTGTCCTAGAAATTAATTAATAATAATTAATCACTAATTATGACAATTTTGACCCTAAAAGACATTAACTCTATGCAAAGGCATCTAAACTATATCAGACACAAATATGCACAATTATGCTCATAATAACCCATAATAACCCATGAAATGATATAAGACATATAAAATAAATGGGTTAGATCAACTCCCCCACACTTAAACCTTTGTACTCCTGGACAAGGACAAGGACAATAAAATCAAGAATGATATTAAGACAAATGAGAATCCATATATATTTCAAATGAACGGTCATAATCCCATTGATTAAATCTCTTAAGAAAGCAAAGTAGTGGTAAAGACAATGCAAAGAAATTAACATAGAATACAATTGAGATAATGTGAATAAGCAAAAGGGATAGTTCTCAAAAGATTGAACTGTTTCACTCAACTTACCAGATTGGGGTTAATTTCTCTCAAATCTACTTAGTCAACATCCTACCATAGGCTTGTTGAAGTTCTAAAATCTCCACTACACATGCTAAGATGCAATGAGTCAAGAGGGCTTTAAAGGGTGAAGTGATGGATAAAAGGCTTAGATGGGATGAACGTATAATGAAATAAATGGCAAAGCACCAAGCATTCAAAGATGATTTTCAAACTAACACTTACTTAATTTCTCTTAAATCATAAACTTTGATCTTCAAAACCACAATGAATTGCCTTATTTCAAAATTTTATTCCTT